>NC_069508.1:133829519-133962443 GCF_027579735.1 Bombina bombina | reverse complement strand
GGAAACAGGAGTTAAAAAGCAGCGGCCTTAAGACCGCTGCACCTTAACTTGTCCGCCTGTTTTGAGGCCGCGGACAGAAATCAGCCCGATCAAATACGATCGGGTTGATTGACACCCCCCTGCTAGCAGCCACAAATCTGCAGGGGGCGGCATTACACAAGCAATTCACCAGAACTACTACAGCGGATCATGTCCACCAGACACATGATAAATCGGCCCCCCTGGCGTAAAGAGTTTAAAGAATGTGTACCAAACACAGCATAAATACATTAAAATAAAGTGTTGCACTCATATATATGCTATCTGATATAAAATATTTATATAAATGTTTTTTTCCTATTATTTTTTATTTACCTAAAGTATGAGTATTATGCCAATGGATTAAAGGCTATGTAGGTAAGTTTGATTTATGAATGGTTTAAATGCAATATTTTATATTTGTAGAAGCTGAAGTATAATTCATTTTTTACTGTAAACCTCTACCTTACAGCCATATATCATGAGAACCATAGCAATAAGCAGTAGAGCCTAATTAATTATGATCAGTCTGTATCAGTCTGTTGTAACAGAATGACAATAATTGTGTATGACAAGTCTCAATAAATATTACATCAGGTCTCCATAGCGACCACAAAATGTAGGCTGGCAACCAATAGATTACCCCCAAGATCTGCCTGCATCAGCTGCATATGTAGTAGAATGCTGACAACAACATCCATTCAGCGCTACTTAACATTTTTGGATCCTAAAGTTTTGGGCTTGTTTCAAGGTTTCAAACAAATATGACAAGCTCTGGTGCAGGGTATAACTGTTTTAATTTGCAGTTTTATATATAGAGAGATAGAAAGATAGGTAGGTAGGGGGTTTCGGGGTTTCATTCAAAGTATTTTTACACAACATACACTGCACTTTTGCTAAACAAAAAATGGTTGCTGTGTAGTAGCAAAAATAATTTAAAATAATGCAAATGTAAATTTAATTTCACTGAACATTCTTTAGATTTCTCACAATGGAAATTCTCACCACTGAAAATAATATTGTGACCGCACTGTAACTAATGTGTTTTATATTAATAACACGCAATATTAGAAGTATAAAACATTCAGAACAATGAGAACTTACATCGGCAATAAATAAATATAACTATAAAATCATGGTTACTATCTTCTATGAAATAATATCACAAACACACAGTGGCCGATTTATCACGGCCCGAATGGGGCCCGTATACCCCTGTTTCCGTGAAAGCCTTCAGGCTCGCCAGAAACATGAGTTAAGAAGCAGCAGACTTAAGACAGCATATGCTGTCGGCATTTATCTATGTGCAGCGGACATGATCCACTACAGCGGATCATGGCCGCTCGCACATACATAATTTCGGCCCCAAAATCTTCCTTAAAAAAAGAAAAAAATATGCCAAAAGCAAAATAAACGATTTTTAAAAATCACAAGACTTAAAATACATATTATAGCAGTATACAATATAATACATATAAATAAAACATTGTATATGCATATATAAAATACCCCAATCCCTCAGCTCCTATAGGTGTATTATTGATGTTCTAGTTTCACTATTGTATTGTATCAAAATGGGTTAAGTTTCTGATCATACATGTAAATTGTTTTGCTATCAGGGCCGGATTTATAATTAGGCAGAGTAGGCATGTGCCTACAGGTATCCTCTATAGGGGGGATCGTGTCTCTGCCTATTATAAATACCAGTTAGCTTAAAATTACCTTCCAGAAATTACCATAGTGAGAGCTGGAGAAATGGTAACAGTTAAAGGACCTCTGATGTCAGAGCAAGCTGCTTCCTGCGACTTAGGTGAATGGGAATTAGCTGCTACCTACAATATGGTGGCTTCACCTAGGAATCTGTAAGCACATTATTATTTATAATAAACAAGATAATATAATATAAAAATAAATGTATGCTCTAATAGGGTCTGCACAATATTATTGATGTTATTATATGTTAAAAAAATATTATATGATTTTTTGTAGCACCCATAAATAGAAGTCTGTAACTATAAGCACAGCTGTGTTTCTAGTTGGTAATCTGTCTATTTATTTTGATATATTTGTATTATTCATAATCTAAATACAGGATTTACATTGCATCCTCTCATACCTTTACCCCTGATGAAAGAATGGGACCTGGGGAGGTGTTGTTATTTCACTGCCGTTGACCATCTTAGTTAAGGTCACCGGCATATCGGTGAATGGGGAGCGTAGGGGACACTTCAGATTTTGGTGACTACAGGTGGTGTGCTATTGTTTTAGATATAAATTTAACAAAAAATGAATCGGATATTTATAGAAATATATATATTTAAAAATAAATAGAACATTTTCTTCTATGTGAGGAACATTGGCATGTAAAATATTTATAACTACTTTCGACTTTAGCGCTGTAGGTCTAATTCGAGAAATAAATGTTAATTGTTTGTTTGCTTGTTTTTCCAGCGGGCTCAATTGGTCTATCCAGATTGCTAAAATAAATGTTTATTTTACATTGTCAAATACCATAACACTTTTTTTCCGTGGTGACAATTTACTTGCATGGAGATCTGTCTCACTGTACTTCCTCATCCTGCCCCTTCTTAATTAAATATTCATTTATAAAAATATAAGTATTTATTTGACTACATTATTGAACTCACATTCACAAAGGCACTTTCCAGTTTACAAGTTCAATAATGTTAGTGCACGCATTTTTGAGTTTTGAGGCACATCCCCTATAAAATTTGTTCACAAATGCACAATCTTGTTTGAAATTCTCTTAGACAGATTACAAATGGAGTGCAATAGCACAGGACCATGCTAAGATTAACACTCAAGGGGAACTTCCAGGCGGCGGCCATGATCGGTCGCAAGACTGCCTTCTGCTTCAGGTCCTAATATCAATCTGCTCAAAATCCATCTTGAAATAGCCCATTGAGTAATTGTTGATGAATAATCTTACACAGCAGAGAAAGCCCTTTTAAATGATGTCACTATCTTTGGACTTGATGTCAGCTTCAGCCTTCCGGAGCTTTATATAGGTTGCGGCCTACTACCTCACCCCCGGCAGGGCACATTCATGTCTCTGTCGTTACGGAGCAGTGAACTACCGCAAAAAACTGCAAGAACCTTCAATACGATAGGGAACCACCTATTTAGCCCAACAGCTATTTACAGTGTCAAAGATTATCAAGAAAATCTAGGCACCTATTAAAAATGGATGTTATAGACAGATGGGGAAATAACGTGATTCGACTCATACAAGACCATTATTGGAGCCTGGAGGAAGAGTTATTAACACTCCTGCTAAAAGCACAGTCTAAAGAGGGGCTTGCTTCACTGAATACAACCTGTTCAGCAAAAGTTCTTGAACGCAGGTCTGTACCTACCATGACAGATTGGCCTAACAAAAAGATTTCCTTACCTCATGGCCAGATGAGCGATGCACACCCCGACAAAAGAAAACCTTTACCCACCAGGGATTCCCAGATCGAGGGCCCTGAGGTCTTAGGAGCTTGCGATGTGCAGCCAGCTGCATTTGAGGTGTCAATTGGTCCCAAACATGAGAGGTCAGAAAAGGCTCTTCTGGATCCATCAGGAGAAATTGCTTCCCAAAATGGTGTACGAGCAGTATGGGAGGCCGGCGCCAGAGAGCAGAGAGGGTTCTGGCTTGGATATACAATACCGGAGATCTCTAACCTGATCCTAAGGATCTATCCTTTTAGCACACACCAACCTATTACCAGTGCTGGAGGTACACTGAGTAGCGAGATACTTACCGCTCAAGAAGGCAGAGGCCCTGTGGATTTGAGTCGGCCACGCAGGTTCGGTTCTCGTATCTGGCGACTCCAATGTTTGGGTTTCCATATCCAATTTAGTGTCTTTCTCAAAAAGACCGGCATGGAGTGGTCTGAGTAGGTAACAAGGCCTAATACCCATAACCCAGGTCAAGGATCACACAACTCAAAATACACTATAGTGAACTTTTCTAATCATTAAGAGACATCCTCACTAGAGTCAGCATGAGCGCACACTAAAAAGCTAATATATGCATGATGACTATCTGTTTGAGACATAAATAATGGCTCTGGTAGTCTCATATTATCACACTTAATTATTATATTTCTGTACTCTGCAATCTTAAGTATCCTATGTTGCCCTCGTGTTTTCTGTTTTAGCCAGGCTGTTATTTAGACACTTATAATACCCATATTAACTATTTCTTTAAGGCTAAACCTGTTCTGAGTTGCAGCTAAAGTATGTTGTAATTCATCAAGATAGGCTTGTATTTAGTTGCCTTCTTAGCCACCAAGATAAGGTAGATCTTTACTTATACAGTTTTCGCCTAGACATAATAACTTTTAATCAAATTGCCTGCTGCACACTACATCCCTATATAAGATTGGGCATTCGCATGTGAGTAAGATAATATATGGTTTGATATCAAAATGTTGGTCTGATATGGATGGTATGTGTAACACTCAAATTTCATTATGGATGGGGCATAATGTTCCACTTTATATTAGACCCCTGCTTGCCTTGTACTGATGTTGGGGCTCTGTGAGGGATAGTTCCAACCCATTATACTCCAAAGGTCTGCTGCCTGCGGCCGGGTCAGCTTACCACAACCACACTTTAATGCCCAATAATCTTGACATAAGTAGACAATGGCTAGTTCATAAAATTGTGTGCAGTCCTGATCTCACTCCCTAATGTTATTAAAATGTTTGTTATTAAAATACTTATGGATGCAGGGAAGCTATGTATAACCTAGTGTAGCTATATCAATAACTATCCACTCATTGCCGTTAAGAAGATCTACCATATTCATACGGCATATCTTCTTTCTCTAGTGATATTTACATGTGAATTCTGTCCCAACTGTTTAACTTTAGAAATCCTTAGTTATGATGGTTCCCTTATCATTACACCTTTTAATCTTAGAAAATGGGTCCAAAAGTGGATTCTCCACCCTCTTACCCTTATATTCCCCTTTCTAAATGTATCTAATTGGCAGTGGTCCAAGAGTGTCCACTTTACTTCAAATAGGGGAAATCACTTATCCCTCAGTTTTGCTACATAAAGAGATATAATTTATTATACTATACTAAAATCGAGGTTTTTGAGTCAAGCATTTGTTTCTTTTTATACTCATTAGCATGACAGCTTTGTTTCTGTACGCTGAATCTGTTATGACTTGTTATGTCTCTGAGTACTGTTCAGTAGAAACTGCATGAAGTTTGTAAATGCAATATTTATTCCTCAATAAAAACAAATTATAAAAAAAAAAAAAAAAAACACTTTAACAAATAAAAAAATAAAAAAATTAACACTCAATCTGGTATTACAAGGTCATGGTAAGACAGAATAACCATAGAATGTTTAGCGTGGGCGACACCACTTTAGTGCCCCTATACTTTCAATGGATAGAACGGCCGCACTTAGAATCGCTCATATTACAAGTTGAAAGTTATGTTTTGCGCTTGAGTTTGAGTGTTGAACCCATTGTAATTAAGGCCTATGATAGGAAGATCCTATCTTTTTGTTCACTTTTTGGATGTCATGATCAATAAAGCATTCATCGAAACCCCAATGATGTAATGGGTACATTAGGTAGAGAACTTTTCTGAACTAGTGATTTAGTGTAGTATACTACATTCATGGAATAAAACAAGTCCTGTTTGATTGGAGAAAATATAATCCATAACAGAGAAGGTATTTTTTAGGCTATCAAGTCATGAAGGAAAGACCAAATCTTTTTTTACTGACACAGAAAGAATTCATCATCTAGTTGAAATCTAAAAAAATGCATTAATCTTAACATTAAATAAATAGTGTCCATTATATATTCAATATTAATTGGCCATAGAGTTAAACATATGACTTGTATATTTGATACATCTAACCTGATGATTATAACAGGTCTACCAAAAAAAAGACCCGCCGTACATCTTTATCTAGCATCTGTACTCTTTATCCAACAATATTAACTGGAAATAATGTTTTCTTAAGCAAAATACTTAATTTATTTTAACATTGCAAGAGTTAAAAGGTTATTTATCCCTAATTGTTGCACTTCTCATACATTTAAAGTCAATCTATGGACAAAATTTATAAAACTTGGAAATGCAGCATAGGACCCTCTGAGATCATGTACATTCAAGTTAATAAGCAGCAGAAAATAAATTTGCTCGTACCTCAGATGTATTTAACTTAAATAATCTTGGACTAGCTCGTTTGACATGATTGAGAAGCCCTACTCTCACATAATTGGTTGTTCAAGTGCATAGATGGGGGAAAATGGTTTAATAAAAAAAATGTGAATAGTCATTGATTTATTGGCGTAAGCCTTAAAGCCCTGAACATTTTGCAACAGTTATTTAAGTAATGATTTATACACAGTATTAAAACATACAAATTATGTTTAGTGTATATATTTATGGACTCAAACAGCTATAATCAAAGTAGAATCGGCCAAAATAACTGTGCATATTACCTTTAAAGCAACATGTAATTCCAATAATATTTTAAAAGGTTGAAGTTTATGATAGTCAACAAATATGTGCTTATAAAGGAGACGAGAAATCTGCTATGCTCTCTTAATGCTAGACTCCTACAGTAAATACATGAAAATAAAAGATCTCTTCAGTAAATAAAAGAAAAAAGATTCCTACAGTAAAAATCAACCACCTGTAAAAAGAAAATGATTTGATATAAGGGGAATTTTTACATTCTACATAATAGAGATCATGTTTAAAATGTTTAAGCATGTAGATCAAAAAGGGAAAAGGGAGGGGGAATGTTCCATCTTTTATACATCAGCACTTCGAAATTTGGTTGCGCTTTCAAATAAACAATAATGCATGTTAATGCATTTTACAATTAATATTAATAAAATAAAAATATACTATAGCCAGTACCTTGTTTATATCATCACCTCTATTTTCATTAAAAAAAAGATACAATTTTTTTGTTTTTGATAAAGTACAATTTTGCTGAACAATTTTGTTACGGTTTTTGATGAACCTTAACAGTAGTTTTTTTTCTGAGGATTTTTGTGTGCATGGATCAATTATTCATTTTGTGTGATTTTTAAGTTACGATTTCATTATGCACTTTTGTAATGTGTGCATCTCCTTCCTATACGAAAATGCAGCATACGCCCCTTAGCGAGACACCCTGTTTTCAAGGTAAAAAGTGGCTTTATAGAATTCCACCAGTGAAATAGAAGTATTGAGCATTGTTATAGAATCTCACCAGCCCAGAGACCTTTACAGAATTGGGCCCCATGTGTCCTGCAACACCTGATTGTCTGTGTTCTCTGTTTGACATATATCTGCCTTTTAACTATCAGTTACATGCTGTGTATTGGGAGTCCAGCTGTTATTCACATCTTTAATGTGTCTCCTCTCCAACTTCTGAATGTCTTTTTTTTTCTATTCTGTGTATGTCTTACAAGCCTGTGTCTGCCACTTGTAGCTGTCTTTAAGCTTATATTTCTCTCTCGGTTTCTCAGTCATTACGTACCTCTGTGCTGCTGTCTGCATATCTATCTGTTGTCAGGGTATGTGTCTGTATTCTGCGCTCTGTATGTGTCTCCTTTTGTCTGTGTACTGTAAGCATGTTTGTATCTTGTCTCACACATTCTGATGCCTCTCATGTTCACTGCCAAGTAAATGGTAGTTCCTATCAATTAGGTTCAAGTGTTGATCACACATTCAGCAGAATGTGTGAATCCATTATAGATTCATATAGATTCCATTTAAAGTGAAGGTAAACTTTCAATAATGAGTGCCCGGTTTTTAAAAATACTATTAAAAACAGGGGCACTTTCATTCATGAAAGCTTACATTTCACCCGCTTTCTTAAAATACTTACCTTTTCTTCTTGAAGCTACTCCAGTGCTTCACCAGCCCATCGCAAGCCTCTTCATACGTCAGCAATGTCGATTCCGGCATCCTTCAATCACGGCTTCCCCCCGGGGAATCATTGCCTGAGGAAGCCGGTTTCGTCATTGCTGGGTAAGTTAACTAGGAAGAAGCAGACAGGGGCATCGTTTCAGAATGGCGATCCGGCGTTTCAGAAGAAAAAGGTAAGTATTTTTAAAATCCTGTGAAATGTCAATTTTCATGAATGAAAGTGCCCCTGTTTTTAATAGTTTTTTAAAAAAAATCGGGCACTTTCACATGAAAATTGACATTTACTTTAACTTCACTCATTAAAAAACAGTTGTGAGTGCAAAAAAAACGATTCTGTGATAGGTATTATATTGAGGCTTAAAGGGACAAGACAAAATTAAACTAGAATGATTCAGATCAAGCAAGCAATTTAAAACAACTTTGCAATTTCTATGATCAAATTTGCATTCTTCTCTTGATATCCTTTGTTAAAGAGTAGCTCAGAAGCACTGTTGCACTTTTGGGAGCTATCTGAACACTGACAAAAGCTAATGACAAAAGGCATATATGCGCAGCCACTAATCAATAGCTAGCTCTCAGTATCAGATATACCCTTTAACAAAGAATACCAAGAGAACAAAGCAAACTTAAAGGAATAGAAAGGTCAAAATTGAAATTTGCTTGGATGCATTTCTATCTTAAATAGAAGCATTTTTTCATTATACTTCCACTAGCAATAATGCTTCTAGTAAAATGTATTGCTGTTTTTTTTTTTGCGACATACACACATATGCTGTAAGCGCCTTTGCAAGTTGCTAACTCTGCTTTGGCAAAAAATCTGCCCTGTTTAGCTTCCACGTTGCTGCCTGATCTATTTGTAACTACAAGATTTTCAAATCATGGTCTGCCTTCAATCTACTTAACTGGGCTGTTCCTGACTACAAAATGGCCACTCCTTTTCTGTTTTCCAGTTCCAGACCCAGTGCATTTTAGACTATGGGGTAGATTTACCAAACAGCGAATGCTGAAATCTACCCCCGAAGTTTTCCGGCTCGCCAGAAACTTAAGTTACGAAGCGTATGTATCTTTTGTTCCCTGCATGCTTGAAGCACTAAGAGCAGAGAGGTTTACAAAAGATTAAAAAGCACACTACGGTCACAAAAAGTTGAAAGCTGATAACGTTCTGGGAAATCTACTAAGCAGACACCAATTGTATTCAAGATCACATACAAATATTTTAAAAGATCTCTTAAAGGACCATAATAATATAGAATTGCATAATCAGCAAGTGCATAATAAAAAGACAATGCAATAACTCTGAATTTTAAATGAGCAGTAGATTTTTATATCTAAAAAAATTCAAACTTTTTTTGTATGCATTTACTTTAAATTGCTTGAACCCTGTATCACCATCAGTCAATCACAGACTCATTTACTTAGTAAAAGCTGGTGCATCGTAATGTGTGTATGTGTGTGTATATGTGTGTATGTATATGTGTGTGTGTGTATATGTGTGTGTATGTGTGTGTGTGTATATGTGTGTGTGCGTGTGTGTGAGTGTGTGTGTATATGTGTGTGTGTGTATGTGTGTGTGTGTGTGTATGTGTGTGTGTATATGTGTGTGTGTGTGTGTGTGTGTATGTGTGTGTGTATGTGTGTGTGTGTGTGTGTGAGTGTGTGTGTGTGTGTATATGTGTGTGTGTGTGTGTATGTGCGTGTGTGTGTATGTGTGTGCATATGTGTATATGTGTGTGTGTATTGTGTGTGTGTGTATGTGTGTATGTGTATGTGTGTGTGTATATGTGTATGTGTGTGTGCGTGTGTGTGTATGTGTGTGCGTATGTGTATATGTGTGTGTGTATTGTGTGTGTGTGTGTGTGTGTGTAAAAGTACTGTGTGCAATTTGATAATGGAAATAAATTAAAAAGTCTCTTAAAACTGCATGCTGTATCTGAATCATGGATGGTTTATTTTAGTAACCCTTTCAAATGAGGCTCCTGCGGTACTAAAAGGTAAAAAGAAAAAAAATATATTTTACAGTGAAAATCAGCAACTGAATATTACAGATTAATTTTGATCAATTGCATTATTCAAAAAAATAAATCAGAGCATGAATAGGACTAAACTGCCCAAATACAATATAATATATGACAAAGCTATTATGCAAACTAATAGCTTCTAATTCACAGGATTCAAATTGTAAATACTGAATTATTTTCCAATGATTGCATTATGTATTTATTTATGTATTTATTTATTGTACAACATCTTTCTAAGGTTTGCATGTATACATACAAAATAAAATGCAGCACAAGCTGTAATTTAATATAAAATAATCTCAGGTGCTTAAATACTGTTTAAGAATTAGAGTGGGGTAACCATTGGCTGTTGATCTTGCAAAAAAGTCTTAGAACATTTTATTATTTCTCTATTACTTGAATGTAATTATGTGTTGAACCCCTGCAAATGGGGTTACATACATAGTTAAAGTCAGCGCCTGAGCATCAATGCACTGCTTGGGAGCTAGCTAAACAAATCTAGTGAACCAATGGCATACATGTGCAACTAGCAACCACCTACTAGGTCCCAGTAGGGCATTGCTGCTTCTGAGCCTACCTAAGTATGCTTTTTAACAATGGGATACAAAGAGAATGAAGTAAAATTCATAATAGAAGTAAAATGAAAAATATGTTGAAATAGCTTGTTCTATATCAACCATGAAGTTTAAGTTTGAATTTTGACAATTTGTAAAACATATAAATAATAAGGAAAAATTTAGTAAATCAGAAAAACTTAGATGAAGAGAAAAGAAAATAATATAAGTTATAAGGGATTGTAAAACTGGCAATACAAAATGTACAAGTTAATCCTCTCAATATACTCCTCTTTTACTTTCAGGCTAGATCTTCTTCACAGGGTGCTTCCAAGCATTAGTGATTTTTTTTTTTACATCAGACTTTGATTTAGGTTTAACAAAAGTTTATACATTTGTATTTGTAGCTTGTCTTTCTATAAAAAAAATAGATTTGATATTTTCCAGAAAATAGTTTTTTTCTTCTAATTATCTATGGCTAACATGTATTTATCCTTAAAGGGGTAGTCTAATCAAAATTAAACTTTCATGATTCAAATAGAGCATGCAATTTGAAGCAACTTTCTAATTTACTCCTATTATCAATTTGTCTTTGTTCTCTAGGTATCTTTTTTGAAAAAGCAAGAATGTAAGCTTAGGAGCCGGCCCATTTTTGGTGGCGCTTGCTGATTGGTGGCTACAGTTAGACACCAATCGGCAAGCGCTAGCCAGGTGCTGAACAAAAAATGGCAACATTCTTGCTTTTTCAAATAAAGATGCCAAAAGAACAAAGAAAAATTGATAATAGGAGTAAATTAGAAAGTTGCTTAAAATTGCTTGCGCTATCTGAATCATGAACATTTAATTTTGACTATACTATTCCTTTAACAGTTTTCTTGTAATGAAAGGGAATTTTCCCAAAGGCCTGTCACCTTACAGTGTTTTTAATGACCATCATGTACAAAAGGGTTAAACTATAAATCTTTCACTACTTCAATTTTCATTACATCAAGCAGAGATAATAATTGTTTTTACTGGATATGATGACAAAGTCAGTATGATTTAGATATATGTTCTACTTAATTTTAATTGCTGAGCAAATCATAGATCTCTTATATTCATATATTGTATCCAAGGCACACGATACCTTTATATGGTTGGTAAGCACTCTGTTTTTTTATGACTAGAAAGAGTAGGGAAATTAGTGTCATTTTTAAAGGTTATTACATAGTAATCATATTTATCTAATTTAAAAAAAAAAAAGAAAGCTGTTAAATTTAAAAACATTGTCAGATTTGTCCATACTACATTGCCTTTTTACGAGATGTAAAGTAATTAATTATATGGTCATTATAGTTTAAATTATTTTGTGCAAGAATAAACAGTACAGTTTGATATCTAAGAAATGTGATGAGTTATATAGATGACATTCAAAGGCTCAGGTCCATTAAATCATCCATAGAAGTTCAGCTGGCGTTTTGTTGAATTAATTTTCTTATATTTTTAGTTTTTTTGCTTTTTTTAACATTCACTTAAACCTTTCTTTCCAGATCTCCATCTTCATCTTTTATCTGATTTATTTCTTAATACATTTTTATTTTAATTTACATTGACTAATATCATTACTTTAAGCTCTTTTACTAGCCAAATGCATTGCCATACCTGCACATATATCCAACAGATCATACATTCTATCTAGACTTCAAGATCTTGTTGCAATCTTATGCTAGATAACATGCAATCATCTCAATGCCTATCTTTAATGTGCAGTTTGGTCAAGGTAATGATTTGTTTATGCTTTAGACCTTTATTTTGACCAGATTCTAAATTAATAATATTTCAAGTTTTGTTGTAATTACATTTTCTATTGCAAATCCATTTACCTTTTTTTCTGCTGCTGTTTCTTTAAATCTTTTTTTTTTTTTGTATGTGAAAGCTTTATTGATATTTTGTGGAATGTTATTGTGTCTTTATTTTGAACTGTTCTATTGTCATTTTGCAACTTATTTTATTAGTTTTCAGTGGATGTCAAGTCCAGTTAACATGGAATGAGGGATAAATTATCTGCACAGATATCAAATATGAGCTATTATTTTGTTGTCTCTGGGTCATACACTGCATAGATTTAGCTTGTCTATCACTATCCCAACCCATTTATATTTTGATAATTTCTTTGCTCCCTTTTCACTAGTCAGTACTAAAATGCAACCAGCTATGAACAGTTGGCATATGTTACAAAATTCATTAAGAGTTAAAAAAAAAATCCTGTAAGACAAATGTATCTGTTTGCTCTGTTTCCTTAGCAAGATAATTCATTAAAATTGTTAGAACTATTTTATGCCTTTAAAATACATAAAATGACTGGCACTAAATGGGATGATTTCAATCTGCCACCACAGGTTAGGGAGCAGCTGTCTTATGTCTTATGTCCATTTCAGGCTTCCTGATTGACAGCCCTTGCTAGCAGCCGATTGGCCGCCAGCGAGCAGGGGGCAGTATTGCACAAGCATTTCACCAGAAATGCTTGTGCAATGATAAATGTGGACAGCGCATGCTGTCTGCATTTAGCAATCACGAGTGGACATGATTCGCTATAGCGAATCATGTCCTCTCTACATTTAATAAATCTACCCCCATGTCTCACCAGATACTAATAGTCAGAGAAAGAAACTGAATTGGAGTGAGCTTAATAGTCACCCCATATTGCCTACACTTTATTTTCCAAAAAGTTTATAAGTGAATATAGATTGAAAATTATAGTTCACTTATATAAGTACTCACACAGATGCAATGCTACACTTCTCCTAAATCAATGAAGATTGTGATGTTATCTAATATGATTCAGATAAGTGGCACTAACTGTAAACATAGCATAAAATTCACATTAAAGGGCCATGATATCCAAATGTTGAAATACTTGAAAGTGATGCAGTATAGCTGTAAAAAGCTGACTAGAAAATATCACCTGAACATCTCTATGTAAAAAAGAAAGCTATTTTACCTAAAAAGTTCTTCAGTAGCCACATCCCATTATAAAGGACTTATAAGCAGCAAATCAGTATGTCTGTCCCGGGACAGCTAAGGGAGTGAGCTTACGTGCACACTCATCTTATTTCCCTATTCAGTTTAAGGAAGTTTACTATGAAATCTCATGAGAGTTAAGTGAAATCTCATGAGATCACAGTAAAAGAGTTCATGATCTCAGCACTGCTGATGCTGATTGGCTGCTGTTCATTTCTTCATTTTTTTATTTTTTTTTACCTTCAGCTGAGCAACACCTGAATTATAACTTTTTACACTTACTCTGCTGAGCTGAGGAGATTGTGAGGTAAAATATCTTCTTTTTTTTACATAGAGATGCTCAGGTGATATTTTCCTGTCAGCTTCAGTTTCAAGTGATTTAGCATATGAGTATTATGTCCCTTTAAGTGATATAATGTAACAAGATGTCAAAAAATAGGTACATATAAAGACATGTAGGGGAAGGTAGAATATGTATATGCATACAAATACAAGAAAACATGTCTATAGATACATATAGAAATGATGAGAAATCCTTAAAAAAATAGTAAACAAAATCAAATTTAGAGTTGAAATTATTGGTTTTCATGTCTTAAATTTAAAAATCCCAAGCCCACTATGCTTTAGATCAATGTTTCTCAACCGCCGTCCTCAAATACCCTAACAGGGCATGTTTTTATTATAACTGAACTAGAGCACAGGTGCAATAATCAGCTAATGGGTGAGAGCAGGTTAGTAACCATGGTTACTGATCCGCTGATTATTTCACCTGTGCAACCTGTGCACTAGTTCAACTATAATGAAAACCAGGACTGTTGGGAAAACTTGAGGACCGTGGTTGAGAAACACTGCTTTAGATGATAATATGGACTAACATAGGATTAGGGGAGATTTTTTATCCGGTGTACTGGGAACCGTGACTGACACACTTACTTAATAATCTGTCTTTATTTTTTTTCTTATTTTACAAAATAAAACACAAGCATTTCTTAGTCAGTAATTTATACCAGAATGTCATAGTCCTTAGCTGACAGCAATTTACAAGTTTAGGGTTGTGGACCTTGAGTATAAACATATATTTTTTTAAATTGTTAACCACACTATCTATCTATCTATTGGGTACTTGTAAAGCGCAAACTAATCACCCGTGAGGGTCTCAAGGCGCTATGGGGGGGGAGAGGGGGGCTAAGGGAAGACGATTCATTCAAAGAGCCAGGTCTTGAGGTCCTTCCTGAAGTTTGTAAGGGAGGTGGATTGTCTGAGGTGCAGCGGGAGGGAGTTCCATGACCTTGCTGCCATATAGGAGAAGGATTTTCCTCCAGCTGTTTTTTTCTTGATGCGGGGGATGACTGCGAGTGCTTGGTCGGCAGAGCGGAGTTGTCTGGAGGGGGTGTAGAAATTGACACGGTGGTTGATGTATTCAGGACCGATGTTGTGGAGGGCCTTGAATGCATGGGTTGCCCATATATACTTCCTAGTTCGAAGAATGTTTTATATCAGACTTGTGAAATCTTTGAACTGTTACATGAAAAAAATAAACCAGATATGTCAAATTTAAAAAGTACAGTAAGGGTTTCCAACAAAATAAAACGTTTGCAACTACTAGTCAAAGGCATTCATTATAAAATGTATAACAGAAAATGCTGGAATTCTATACAAAATTAATATTACAACTAATTTTAAAGCATAGTCACCTTGTACAAAAATATACCTTAAGCTGTTGCGATCAAAGCATTTAGGTCATGTTTCTTAAGGCTTAGTATCAGTATAAATCATTGCTTCATTCTTATCCCAAAGCCTCAGTTGCCATCTTAATATATTCTCTAACTTTGAAGCAATCAATCTAAAAAACAAGATCACAGTGTGATCCAGTACATCAGCGTGTCAGTCAGTTACAGAGCTTCATAAAACAAAGTTCTTTGTAATATAACATTTGTTTGATCTTTGGAGCAAAAACAGATTTATCATCTCTTATTAGTGCCTGTGCTTTTGAAAGGGAATATCTAAATAAAGATTTGTTTTTTCAAGGTCAAGGTAGAAATCAGAATTTATAATAAAAATGTGGAAATGCTATTAAAAGCTGCAAACCTGTATACATTCCAGTTGTAGTGAAACTTTTACATTTTTTTTTTTTTAACAGCTAGAGAGACTGCTATTTGTGTGTGACTTTGCTGTCTTATCAATTAACTGGGTAAAAGCTGGTCATGGTGTGGTAAGTTTAATCAAAGTGGTAGAATGGGGAAAAAAACACATCATGAAGTATGAGAGTTGCAAAGGTAGAGAGAATGAATCCCATAATTGCAGTAACTCACAGCAATCCTTTGCCGAGTTGGGCAATTAAAGGAATATTCTAGTCAAAATTAAACTTTCATGGTTCAGATAGAGCATACAACTTTAATAATTTACTCCTATTATCAATTTCTCTTCATTCTCTTGCTATATTTATCTGAATGTAAGCTTAGGAGCTGGCCCATTTTTGATTCAGCACCTGGGTAGCGCTTGCTGATTGGTGGCTACATTTAGACACCAATCAGAAAGTGCTACCCAGGTGCTGAACAAAAAATGGGCCGGCCCCTATTCTTATATTCTTGCTTTTGCAAATAAAGATACTAAGAGAATGAAAAAAATTGATAATAGGAGTAAATTAGAAAGTTGCTTAAAATTTGACACTCTGGCCCCTATTTATCAAAGGTCTTGCGGACCTGATCCAACAGTGCGGATCAGGTCCGCAAGACCTCGCTAAATGCGGAGAGCAATACGCTCTCCGCATTTAACATTGCACCAGCAACTCGTAAGAGCTGCTGGTGCAACGCCGCCCCCTGCTGACTCGCGGCCAATCGGAGGTGTCAATCAACCCGATCGTACTCGATCGGGTTGATTTCCGGCGATTCCTGTCCGCCTGTTCAGAGCAGGCGGAGATTGTTATGGAGCAGCAGTATTTAGACCGCTGCTTCGTAACTTGTGTTTCTGGCGAGTCTGAAGACTCGCCAGAAACACGGCCCTTCAAGCTCCGTTCAGAGCTTGATAAATATGGGCCTTTATCTGAATCCTGAGAGTTTAATTCTGACTAGACTATCCCTTTAAGTGTTACATGGATACAATTGTACATGGATCTATACTTACAATTCTGTATACTTTAGATGCTGAATAGGGTTCATGTACTTTTATTCCTGGGGTGAAATATGAGTTCCCTAGCATGGGGCTTAGGGTTGAGTTCAGTGACTGGGTATTCCTAAAGAGATTAATAAAATCTAGACTACGTCTGGTTGGTCTCCGGACTCTTAAAGATATAAACAGAAACAGAAAGGATATAGTAAATGAGCTCCCAGATTAGTGACTGTAATTTTTTTTTTTTTAATCATGGTACTTTTTATTGTATTATCTTTAAATATTGTGCTTTATATAGCTCTGTATTTAAAATAGGTTAAAAAATCATTATTATTTTCCTCTCTCTTTCTATGAATCCTTTGCAAATTATGATCATATGTTGTTTTACTTTGTATCATTTAGAAATGACTTGTGAAACTTGTCTAACAGTGTCAGTATGTGGGCTAGAAATAGAATTCCAGCTCTGAGTTTTCTTACAGCTTTTCATTTTCTCAAAAATGTTACTCTTTCTGTGTACAGTAATTTACTCTTGCAGGTGTAAACTCACCTAGAAGCAAGGGCACGTTACACTAGGACTACATCACTCAAACATAGAACATAGATTGTGACAGCAGAAAAAATCCGTAAACCCAAAAGTCTTGTCATATTTTCTATTAATTTTAGGCTTAATTAGATTGTAAGACAACCTTATGCTTTTCCCAGACATTATTAAAGCTCCTCACAGTGTTTATTATCACCTCTAACGGATGGTCATTCCATAGGGCCGATTTATCATGCCCCTGTTTTTGCACGAGCCTTCAGGCTCGCCGTAAACAGAAGTTATGAAGCAGCGATCTAAAGACCGCTGCTCCATAACTTGTCTGCCTGTTTTGAGGCCGCGGACAGAAATCATTATCGACACCCTCTGCTAGCGGCCGATTGGCCACAAATCTGCAGGGGGCGGCATTGCACCAGCAGTTCACAAGAACTGCTGGTGCAATGATAAATGCCGAGAGCGTATGCTGTCAGCATTTATCGATGAGCAGTGGACATGATACGCTACATATAATCTTGTCAGCTCGCACTTTGATAAATCTACCCCCATGAATCAACCACTCTTTCTGGGAGGAAGTGCTTCTGCAAATTACTCCAGAACCTACTATTATTTAACTTGTGACCATGACCTCCTATTCTGGTGTTGCTCTTTTTAATCATATCACCTCTTACCCTTATCTCCTCTAAGCTAATAGAGATATTTGCCAGTGCTGGGTACTCCTATGTTAATTGATAAAGCATCATTTGAACATGGGCATATATATATATATATATGTGTGTGTGTGTATGTATATATATATATATATATATATATATATATATATATATATACACACAATATTCAGGTTAGGTGCACTCACTGTTACTCAAGCCACATCAGCCGTGGTGCTGCGTGCAGTGTATACAGCAATAGCAGTTAGTCTCACCAGTGTATGTGTATATATATATATATATATATATATATATATATATAGCAATAGCAGTTAGTCTCACCAGGAGAAGACATACGCTGCACTCACTGGTCTTCAAAACAGGTTCAAACTTTTAATGATTCCTCACATCGAAAAACAGCAACAACAAGATAGTCCCAAACGTTTCGGTACCAACCGGTACCTTTCTCAATGGGTAGACAAAAGTCCTGTGTCCTGATAAGCTCTGAGGTTATCAGGACACAGGACATTAGTCTACCCATTGAGAAAGGTATCGGTTGGTACCGAAACGTTTGGGACTATCTTGTTGTTGCTGTTTTTCGATGTGAGGAATCATTAAAAGTTTGAACCTGTTTTGAAGACCAGTGAGTGCAGCGTATGTCTTCTCCTGGTGAGACTAACTGCTATTGAGATATATATATATATATATACAGTGAGGCCTCGGTTTACGAATTTAATTCGTTCTCCGGGTCGTTTCGTATTGCGAAAAATTCGTAAACCGAAACACGGTTTCCCATAGGAATGCATTGAAAATCAATTAATGCGTTCCGGAGGTCCGAAAAAATTCAAATAAAGTGTCCAAAAAATGCTCCAAAAGGCTCCAAAAGGCTTAACAACTTGCTGCAAATGGCTCCAATGTCTCCAAAAGGCTCCACAACTTGCTGCAAATGGCTCCAAAAGGCTTAACAACTTGCTGCAAATGACTCCAAAAGGCTCAACAACTTGCTGCAAAATGGCTCCAAAACCTCTCCAACACCTCCACACTGGTACCCAAACTTCATTAATTCAATCATACTTGAGTATGCAGGGGGCACAGGGGCCACTGGTTTCGTATTGCGAAAAATATTCGTAAACCGAGGGGGGCAAACCGGCATTTTGTTTCGTATTGCGAAAAAAATTCGTAAACCGAGTCAATTTTTCTTCAAATTTCGATTTCGTAAACCGAAATTTCGTATACCGAGTCGTGCGTAAACCGGGGCCTCACTGTATATATATATATATATATATATATATATACATACACTGCCCTAATCTTTAATCACCATTTGTTTAAAGATTTAAAGTATTTTGAGAGTAATGATACTTAGGAGGCACTGGCTGCTTTTCACAATATGTGCATGTGCAAGAAGCCAATCTGACCCCTGTTTTATTGTGTACTGTTCCCAGCATAAGAGAGGCATTGCACCGTTTGTCAGTAACCAAAGTAAACTGTTGGTCTTTGACATGCAAACTACCCTTAAAAGTGTCCCTGCATTTCAGAGAACCTCATACTTTATATCTCAAATGAAGCCCCAGGTTCAACCCAGTTTCTTAGTGAATTTAATGAGGGGACATCTGAGTGGACTGAAAGCTGAAGTATAGCTGAGCCAACAAAGAATTGAGAACATAGACCAGATCAGAAATCAAAAACAGGCTGCACCCTCAAAATGGTTCCTCATTTCAAGGAGGAACATAGAGCTAACGATATGAGTAGACTAAAGCATCAACAAGTTATTTTAAATTATTAATGAGACTGTGTTCGTCAATCGTTTACAATATGATTTTATTTCAGATGAGCATTATTTAAAAGCTATGAGTCAGATGAGAAGCTGAATGGTATTTATATCTATTAAAAGCAAAGTGGCATTTCCCTTGGGCATGCGTAGGATAATTGGAAAATAATTTAAATGTAGAATATATTCAATATGTAAAACTCCTAATATGCTCAAGGGCAAGGAAGCGTGTAATAAACATAAAAAGGTTGAGTAATGTAAAATGACAACAGTTAAGTATATTAGATAAATGTTATTGAAAATAAGGAATTTAGTACATATTGCCAGTTCTAGGAATGTTAAAACAGCTGTTACCATTCATAATTAAACACCTTACAGGAATTTTCTTGTATAATAAACACATTGGGTCAAATTATCAAATGGCGGGTGGACATGATTCGCTGTAGCGAATCAAGTCCGCCCAACATCCCTAAATGCTGACAGCATACGCTGTCAGCATTTAAGATTGCACAAGCATTTCTGGGGAAATACATGTGCAATGCCGCCCCCTGCACATTGGTGGCTGCTAGTAGGGGGTGTCAATTATCCCAATCGGTTTGAGATGATTGCAGTCCATCACCTCATAGGGGGCAGACGCATTAAGCCGGAAACTTCTGGGGTAGATTGCAGCATCCGCTGATTGGTAAATCTACCCCCTATGCCTGTAGTGATGAGCAAAAGTGTAATTCGTTTGGTAGCACGAATAGTCTTGTGGACATTTATTTTGGATAATTGAATGTTGATAAAAATGAAAATCCATTAAAATTTGGTAATTAAATGTTATTTCTGGATTTTGAATGTTACGTTCATTTAAGAATGGAAAAAAAAAAACAATAGAAAAGTATTGATGGATAATGATGTTGAAAATGGGGCTAGAGTAAGGAATCTAGAGGATGATGTTAATAATACTATGATAAAAAAAAATTCCAGTTCATAAAAAACAGTCAGCTAGATTACGAGTTTGGCGTTATGAGTGAAAAAGCAGCGTTATGCTTCATAACGCTGCTTTTTCCCTAAAGCCGCTATTACAAGTCATGTAGGTATAGGTGTACCGCACACCTTTTTGGTCATCACGCAACGTCAGTACCGCACTTTTAAAACTTCCATAGCTTCCATAGCGGTGGTATTACGAGTTTGCCTGGGAGGCCAAAAAGTGGGCGGTACACTCTATACTGACAAGATTTGTACCGCCATCTACAGTCAGTAGTTATGAGTTTTACATTACAAAGCTGTAGCATAAAACTCATAACTAAAGTGTTACAAAGTACACTAAACACCCATAATCTACCAATTAACCCCTAAACCGAGGCCCTCCCGCATTGCAAACACTATAATAAATTTATGAACCCCTAATCTACTGCTCCCAATATCGCCGACAATGAAAAAAATTATTAACCCCTATTCCGCCACTCCACTCATTGCGACTATAATAAACCTATTAACCCCTAAACCGATGCCCTCCCACATTACAAACACTATTTAATGATTATTAACCCCCTGCTTTCCGCCCACACCGCCGCTATAATAAACCTATTGACCACTATACCGCAAGTCCCCCACAACGAAATATACTAAAATAAATTATTAACCCCTAAACCTCTGACCTCCCACATCACTAACTCTACATAAATATATTAACCCCTAATCCTAACCCTAACGTAACCCTAAGTCTAACCCTCATCCTAACATAACCCTAACTTAAATATAATTAAAATAAATCTAAATAAAGCTTACAATTATTAACTAAATAATTCCTATTTAAAACTAAAAACTTACTCACCTGTAAAAAAAAAAAACTAAGCTAGCTACAAAATAACTAATAGTTATATTGTAGCTAGCTTAGGTTTTATTTATTTTTTTAAAGGTAAGTTTGTATTTATTTTAACTAGGTAGTTATAGTTATGAACTATTTAATAACTACCTAGTTAAAATAAATACAGTTACCTGTAAAATTAAACCTAACCTGCCTTACAATAAAAACTAACATTACAATAAAATAAATTAAATTATTAAAATACAATTTTCTAACTTACAAAAAAAATAAACACTAAATTACAAAAAAAAACAACCAGAAATTATCAAAAATAAAAACAAATTACTCCTAATCTAATAGCCCTATCAAAATAAAAAAAAAAACCTAGCCTACACTAAACTGCCAACGGCCCTTAAAAGGGCCTTTTGCAGGGCATTGCCCCAAAGAAATTAGCTCTTTTACCTGTAAAAAAAAATACAAACACCCCCCAACAGTAAAACCCACCACCCAACCAACCAACTCCCCCAAATAAAAACCTATCTAAATAAACCTAAGCTAACCATTGCCCTGAAAAGGGCATTTAGCTCTTTTACAAGAGCGCAACATTTTTACTTTTCAACAAAAAGTTCATTCTTGCGAAATTAACATTCGAGCAGGAGCAGTAATTATTGCTCCACTATGTAATCTAGCCCTCTATATATTTGTATAATTGTTTTTATTTCCATAAGCAAGGATGTATGTTCACTTAAATTTAATAATATGAACAAGAAGAATATTGTTTTGTTAAAGGGACAGTCAACTTAAATTTTTTTATTGTTTATAAAGATAGATTATCCCTTTATTACCCATTCCCCAGTTTTGCACAGAAAACATGGTTATATTAATATACTTTTTACCTCTGTGATTACCTTGTTTCTAAGCATCTTCTGACGGCCCCCTGATCACATGACTTTAAATTTATTATCTGTTGACTTGCATTTAAGCCATTTAGTGCTGTGTTGTTAGAATCCACGTCAGCACAATGTTATCTATATGGCTCACATGAATTAGCACTCCCCTGTTGTGAAAAGCAAATAAAAAAACATGATCATGGGGCTGTCTTTAGGGACTTAGAAACAGACAGAAATTTAGAGGTTTAAAGGTTATAAAGTATATTAATATAACAATGTTGGTTGTGCAAAACTGGGGAATGGGTAGTTATAGGCATTATAGCATACTAACATAGTAACATAGTAGTTGAGGTTGAAAAAAGATCGAAGTCCATCGAGTTCAACCTATACAAGTCTAATATACTTCAGTTGAGCTTAAATGAATCCCACTAAAAGGTGACCCATTTAATACAAGTAATCATATCCATGAATTTTGTTTCTAGCCAGAAATGTATCTAAACCATTTTTATATGTATCTAGGGTATTGGCATTCACTACCTCCTTTGGTAATAAGTTCCACAATTGTATTGCTCTTACAGTGAAAAAAATGTTTCCGTTGCAGGAGATTAAATCTCCTTTCCTCCAACCTTAAATTGTGACCTCACATTTTTCTTGGAATAAACAGAGCTTCTGCCATCTCTGTATATGGGCCTTGAACATATTCATATAAAGTAATCATGCCACCTCTCAAGCGCCTTTTTCTAGAGAAAACAGAAGATAGATAATCTTTGTTTAAAAAGATTATCTATCTTTTAAAACCATAACAATTTTTGTGTTGACTGTCCCTTTAATATTCAACTTCAAGGTGTGGGGAAAATAACTGAAGAGTATATTGCAGTGTTTATACTTTAAAAAAGATACTAGAGAAAGTATTTTACACACAATTGTTGATGAAAGCATTTCACTGACGTGTCAGAATCAGGTGGGTATGACAATTCCAGTTGAGCTCTGGTTTTAATTCAGGGCTTTAGTTCATATATTCCACATGATCACTGAGGTCAATGATTATGACCTTTACTAAGCTAGATTGTATAGGAAATAACTTTACAATCCTAGAAACCACAGCTCTTAAATATCTACTTCTACTTGCTTATTTTGTAGATTATACTTTACATATCTATATAAAAAAAATTCTTATGGCGCTCTTAACAATTTGTGTCTGGCTGCTCAATAATATATTAGATTATATATATTTGTCAACCTCCTATTTTGTTTTTATCCACAAAGTCTATATGAAGTCAATATTCAATAAAGTTATCAAGTCACTTTCCTTAAAGGCTCTGCCTGCCTCAGTCTCACCCTGATCATATCTTCATGAAGTATTCCGCAATAGTGACACTGTCCTTCCCGGGATCTGTCCAAATGTATTCATTCTCCAACAAACTTTAAAATAAGGGCGACAAAGGATAGTGCAAGAGAGTTTAAACTAAAACATCTCTAAAAGAAATGTACTCACATAACTGAGTAGAGTCTTGAATGTTTCATTGAAAAATCCAGACACTGCAAGTCACAAGTTTCATCTTAAATAAAAAGACGTCAAACAGCTCTTTACGTTTCAGCAGGACATTTGCTTTTATTTGAGATTTGTTTTGCTCTTGAGAAAGGCAGAAGTCTAGAGCCATTTGACGTATTTTTATTTCAGTTGAAACTTATGACTTGTAGTGTCCAGATTCTTCAATAAAACATTGAAGACTCTACCCTCTTCTAAGTGTGTACATCATTTTAGTCTAGTTTGGGGTTATATTGTGTTGCACTGTCCTATGTCTCCTTTATTCTGAGATTTGTTAGAGAATGAAGTTTACATTCCCTCAGTTTAAAATTCTTGTGTGAGCACATAAACTGCATTTGTCTGTTTTTATTATTCATTTGAATAACAATTTAAACATTGGAAGAATATTAACTTATAGACATATACAGAATATCAGTCATAATTTAATTCAACTGAATTACTCATCATCTAACAAATGTAACAGTATATCTGAGAAATGAATTGTTATGTAAAAGCCTTAGAGGGGGTTTGATAATGGGGGTTAAAGAATACAGGGTTGAAAGATGTGTGTATGAGTGTTGAAATAAGAAAAATAAAATACTGTATATACATATATTATTTAGGGGTTATTCTTTATTTAATTCACTGTATAGTTGATCTGACGTTTCAAAAGTATCAAGATTTTAGAAGAGCTACTAATGTTCTCAAAATAAAAAGTACTTCTAGATAATTATAAGCATTGCTAAACTTTTATCAGAATTTACATATTTATCATTTCAAAGCTGATAACTAAAAAGAAAGGTTATCAAATTTTGACCCCTATTGCTGAGCCATAATTTTTTTTTTTTTAAATCAGCTTTATTGAGGGTAGAAAACAAACAAAAAGGAAACAATACAATAGTCTGTAGGCATACATATACATCCTTGTACAATTTACAAATAATTACAGAAAAATAAAGCTCAGCTGAATTTTTCTTGTTTACATACTAGAGAGGCATAATAGATATAATATAACTGCAAACTAAACAATAGTTGACATATAGGAAATAGTTACCTCATTTTTATAGTACAATATGTGAACTCATCTTCATTAAAAGATATGCTATCTGGGAATCCCCAAATGGAACAAAGCAGCCTCTCTTTCGGCTAGATTACAAGTTATGGCTGCTCGCTAATTTCGTGTACGTTATTTTCACCGCTCACCTTTCATAGCGCTGCTATTACAGGTTTGAAAAAAAAAAACGGCCGATATGGTGGCATTGAGCTCCATGCTTCACCCAAATACAATCAGTGTTTTGACGTACTTGTGCACAATTTCCCAATATACATCAATGGGGAGAGCTGACAAAAAAAGTCTAACACCTGCGATTGCGGAATGAAAAGCTCTGTAATGCAGCCCCATTGATGTCTATGGGGAACGAAAAAGTTACGTTTAAACCTAACACCCTAACATAAAAACCACATCTAAACATCCTTAATCTGCCGCCCCTAACATCGCTGCCACCTATATTACAGTTATTAACCCCTAATCTGCTGCCCTTAACATCGCCGCCGCCTAAATACACTTATTAACCCCTAATCTACCGCCCTTAACATCGTCGCCACCTACATTACAGTTATTAGCCCCTAATCTGCAGCCCCCAATGTCGCCCCACTATACTAAACTTATTAACCCCTAAACCTCAGGCCTCCAACATCACTAACACTAAATAAACCTATTAACCCCTAAACCTAACCCTAACCCTAAAGTAACCCTAAGCATAACCCTAACCCTAACGTAACCCTAACACCCCCTAACTTAAATATAATTAAAATAAATCTAAATAAAACTTACTATTATTACATAAAAAAATCCTATTTAAAACTAAAACTAAATACTTACCTATAAAATAAAACCTAAGCTAGCTACAATATAACTAATAGTTGCATTCAAGCTATTTTAGGTTTTATTTTTATTTCACAGGTAAGTTTGTATTTGTTTTAACTAGGTTTTTTTTTTGTAATTTAGAAAATTGTATTTTAATAATTTAATTAATTTTATTTTATTGTAATGTTAGTTTTTAGTGTAAATCCTAACCTGAGTTACACTAAAAACTAACATTACAATAAAATAAAATTAATTAAATTATTAAAATACAATTTTCTAAATTACAAAAAAAATAAACACTAAATTACAAAAAATAAAAAACGAAATTATCAAAAATAAAAACAAATTACTCCTAATCTAATAGCCCTATCAAAATAAAAAAGCCCCCCAAAATAAAAAAAACCCTAGCCTACAATAAACTACCAATGGCCCTTAAAAGGGCCTTTTGGGGGGCATTGCCCCAAAGAAATCAGCTCTTTTACCTGTAAAAAAAAAATGCAAACAAACCCCCAACAGTAAAACCCACCACCCACACAACCAAACCCCCCAAATAAAAACCTATCTAAATAAACCTAAGATAGCCATTGCCCTGAAAATGGCATTTGGATGGGCATTGCCCTTTAAAGGGCATTTAGCTCTTTTACTGCCCAAACCCTAATCTAAAAATAAAACCCACTCAATAAACCCTTAAAAAACCTAACACTAACCCCCGACGATCCACTTACCGTTCTCGAAGACAGGACATCTATCCTCATCCAAAATAATTCCTATTTACTTTTAAATAGGAATTATTTAAGTAATATTAGTAAGTTTTATTTAGATTTATGTTAATTATATTTAAGTTAGGAGGTGTTAGGGTTAGAGTTACGTTAGGGTTAGGGTTACGTTAGGGTTAGGTTTAGGGATTAATAGGTTTATTATAGCGGCAGTGTGGGTGTATGGCAGATTAGGGGTTAATAATAATTAAACAGTGCCGGAGGGCGGCGGTTTAGGGGTTAATCATTTTACTATAGCGGTGACAATGTCCAGAGGAGCAGATTAAGGGTTAATACATTTTTTATAGTTTTTGCGATGCGGGAGGGGCTCAATTTAGGGGTTAATAGGTAGTTTATGGGTGTTAGTGTACTTTGTGAAAGTTTAGTTATGAGTTTTATGCTACAGCTTTGTAAAACTCATAACTACTAACTTTAGATGTCGGTACGGATCTTGTCATTTTAGGCTGTACCGCTCACTTTTTGGCCTCACAGCAAAACTAGTAATACCGGCGCTATGGAAGTGCCATTGAAAAAGGACTTTTCTTAAAGTGCGGTACTGACGTTGCGTGTCGGCCAAAAAGGTGTGCTGTACACCTATTCTGACAACATTGTAATAGCGGCGTTAGTGAAAATCCCTATGAAGCATAACAATTCTTTTTCACTCATAACGCAAAACTCATAATCTAGCTGTTTGTTAATAAAATAATAGGGCGAGATAGTAGTAATTGTAGGACCACTCTTGGACTCTGAGAATATGTCAAAGACACATGCATAACTATAACTTATATACTAGTAATAATTTGTGACTTAGACAATAAGGCCCTCACAAATATATAGAAGTAAGGTATAGTAAGTAGGATAACATTGGAGGGGAGAATATACACTAAATATATCAATACAACACATATAATCTAGTGCTCAGACATTTTGATAACCTTGCCATTCAAAAATTGGCATCAAGGTGGTCCAGATGTAGAACCATAAAGATCGACAGCGAAAGGCTTTTAAGCAGCTTCACAGAAGTTAGAACTATCATGCTATCAGCAATTTTGAGAGAAACACACACCAAAATCCTACAACAAGTATACATTACCCCAGCCCTTAGAGCCAAATGGATTCCTGGAGCAAAAGATACGTGTGTTAAATGCAATTATGCAAACCCCGACTGGATTCACCTGTTCTTGGATTGCCCTAAACTAAAATGGTTTTGGAGTAAATTAACCTACTGGCTATCTAAAGTAACTAAAACTCAGATTTCCCTCTCAGCACAACGAGTCCTGTTTTTACTTCCAGAGCACAGCGTCTGTCCCCATGACACTTTAGTCTCTGTGTCTATTTTGATTGCAAGACAATTGATCTTACAACACTGGGCAGATAGCTAATCTCCACCCTTTCAGAAATTGCTCACCAGGTTACATACTCAGATGCTCATAGAACAAGCAGATGTTAGGGGGAATATTGAACAGAGGATAGCTAGGTTTATAAAGAAATGGGCCTTCTACTTATTACACTTACCTGACATTATCAGAGACTGGGTCCTATATCCATTTAGAGGCAGTGAATTCATCTTGAAGGAAAACCTCAGGGGAAATAGGTGTTTCTCTAGCTGCAGCACAATCATGTGATGGGTAGGTACACCTCAGCACTATTTATTCCTTATATCCATTATCCCAGTGTATCACTCTGCGGCTGGTGGTCCAGGAGGGCTCCGGGTAAGTATGGGATGCCACAGGCTCTGTTGGTGTATTCCCCCCTCTTTTTTCATTTTCTTATTATTTGTTATGATTTTGCATTGTTGTTGTTTATTGTAATTATTTTAAAGAAAAGAGAAAAAAGGAGAAGAGAGGAGGCATGGCCCTTGACTACACCGATATCTTGATACGGGACTATTAAGTTACACTCAGTGGACTTTCTTTATATTGTGCTTTTTCCCAGAGTCCTGTATTTGCTGAGATGTAATCACTTTCTCTTGTATGTATTGCATTCTAATGCTGTCATTGGTTTTCTGTGCCTATCTCTCTCTTGTGGTATAAAGTTTAAAAAAAATAATATATCAATACAATGTACAAAGAATGCTAACAGCATCAAACCTGATTACCACAAAAGCCAAACCAGCTAATGAGACCTAGTAGATAGTGGAAGTAACTAATATGTGAGCAACAGATCATATGGGGGGCAGTACAACAATGGTCCCAGATATATTGATGTCTATCTTAATAATAAAAAGCCAGAGTCCTCTGAAATTAGAGCAGTAAGATGTTATCTATATTGAACATAGGCTATATGTATTTTGCTGCCTCGGCTGCCAGTGGCACTAAATCTACATCAAGTATCTATCCAGTAGTGGGCTAGTTGCATATATTCTTGCACTTTATGTAGACTCTGGGTCCCCCCTCTTTGTTAAATTTTTTAAAAACCTATTATGAGTAATAAAGATCTCAATGTATCTAGTACCAGAGATTGTCTATAGATGTACAAAAAGAGTCTGCTTGTCTTCTATAATTCAACCTGATTAACAGAAATTGCAGTGAAGCATTAACTTCCAATAGACAACAACAACGATTTATGCCAGTTTACTCCTAATAACATACCTATGAGATAACCAACCTTGCTATAAAGCAACTTAAAGGGACAGTCAAGGCCAAAAAACTTTCATGATTCAAAGAGGGCATGTAATTTTAAACAACTTTCCAATATACTTTTATCACCAATTATGCTTTGTTCTCTTGGTATTCTTAGTTGAAAGCTAAACCTAGGAGGTTCATATGCTAATTTCTTAGACCTTGAAGACTGCCTCTAATCTAAATGCATTTTGATAGTTTTTCACCACTAGAGGGTGTTAGTTCATGTGTTTCATACAGATAACATTGAGCTCATGCATGTGAATTTAACGTGGAGTCAGCTCTGATTGGCTAAAATGCAAGTCTGTCAAAAGAACTGAAATAAGGAGGCAGTCTGCTGAGGCTTAGATACAAGGTAATTACAGAGGTAAAATGTGTATAATTATAACTGTGTTGGTTATGCAAAACTGGGGAATTGGTAATTAAGGGATTATCTATCTTTTAAAACAACAACAATTCTGGTGTTGACTGTCCCTTTAAGGAGACAGCAACAGCGAATAACGAAAGTCTATAAATATGGTGTAAATAGTCTTACATGTATAATGATAGCCATGTAGAAAAGCTTGATAATGCAAGGAGCAAGAGCTGCCAAAATAATGGGGCAAACATTAGGCTGAACAAATGGAAGCAGACACTCTTTGGTTAGGTGAAAAAAATGTTAAAAACATACCTTTATTAAACCTTAAAAATAACATCAGTGCATCCCAAACAGAGGGCAGACATAGGCAGTGACAGTCTGATGCGTTTCGCGCCCCCTAGTGGCGCTTCCTCATAGCAAACATTAGGCTGCTCTGCCTAGTAGTATGGCAACTTCCAAAAAGTTTATCCTATACCAGCACATCAAACTGGGGGACCACAAGGTAAGAAGGAACAGCAGTTTTGTTGTTGATTCCCAGCACAGTATAGCTGAAGAAGCAGCAAGCTGTCCCATTCAGTTTTCATGTCCTGTATAGAATGGGCTTGAGGCACTGGCAAGCAAGGCAATAAAAGCTCCCAAGAATAAGCTAGGATCATAAGCTTATCACAGTGCACCTTTACATACCAATTCTCCCGGTCAGTAGCAGAGGGTCCATCTCTAATTCTTATGGTCTTGGGGGAATCTCTCTTTAAAGATATAAAGCTCTCGATAAAAGCAGTGGCTGTCGGAGTGGTCTGGGCGGACCGCACATAGACTAGCTATCTACCATATCGCCACGGTGAAGGTTCATCTTCCCGCTGCAAAGACAACATCTCATCTACCTCAGATATAGGTTCTACTGTGGCTATGTGCGGGATGCCTTCTGATACACTCAATTGTAGATTCTGTGTTGCCAGTTCCTCTGTACAGCCAAGCAGCGACTCAGTCATCTTGGGGACATTTCTAGTTAGCCTCTCCTACAATTTCTTCCTATGATGAGGGTGTACTCCTGTAAGCTGGTGGCCCTCTGTGTTACAGACACACAGGTGGCTGATCACTCCTTAGCGATAAGATCTTCAAGGTGCTGGAAGTGTCTACTTAATAGTGAGTTCAATGTTTGCAAAAGGGTTGAGTCCAGCATATTTAATAAAGGTTGATGCGTATATTTTCCACTACAAACTACGACCACTGCAGACTAGCTGTAAACAATAATCTGAACATTGTCAGATTAAGACGGATGCTTGTATCGTCGTTATACTGTACTGATTAACTGTATTGTAAATAGGATGAGGACAGCACTCTTTGCCGCCAATAACCCAGGATCTTCTGAATAGTTGGACAGATTCACAAAGCAGGCCTGCTTGCCATGCGGTCAGCCTTCATGCAGTCTAGCTGAAGAGCATAGGAAGATCCATCTATGTGAAATTTTCTCACCGACTCCCCAAGGGTAACTGAAGACTCTTTAGCTCTAATGTCTGGTAAAAAAGTTAGGTTTAATGGAGAAATAGTCCTTTAAAGCCAAGTAAGAATCAGGAGCTCTTCACAAACACGTCCTTCCGCAACAGCTGTAGGCTCTGCCCACCTTGGAACCATATTTTAATAAAATGTTTATACAAAACACTGTGAAAAACAGTAATTATTAAAAATACATTTTTAAGTTAATGTGGTGTCAAAGTTCTCAACCTGAATATCCAAAATGATTATTGCTGGTGTAACCAAGTCAGCATCTTATTAATTCCAGGTCTGGCAATAAGTAAAATTGTTGGACAACAATAAACACCTCATCATAGTTATGTGTTTCAGCTCAGTGTCTTGATATGTTATGTACTAGAAAAAGTTTCTTAAAGGGATGCTCAAGTCAAAATAAACTTTTATGATTCAGCTAGAGCATGCAGTTTTAAGACACTTTCCCAATTTATTTCCGTAAACAAATTTTGCACAATCTTTTCATACGCAACTTTCTGGGGAACAAGCTCCTACTGAGCATGTGCACAAGCTCACAGGGTATACGTATGCTAGTCTGTGATTGGCTGATCATATGATTATTTTAAGTTCAGAGGAAGTGCTTTTGCTCTGTCTTTTCGTTATGCACTTGTTTGTTATGCAATTATATTGTATTGAGTGGTCCTTTAACCCCTTCACCCAATACGACGTATATATACGCCCTGCAGTACTTTGCCTATCGTACTGCAGGACGTATATATACGTTGTTGCTTCAGGATTCTCCAGCAATCTTGGCTGTTAAGTTACAGCCGAGATCTGGCGCTCCTGAAGCTTCAGGCATCTCCCCCATATGGAGCCGAGTGCGATCGGTGCGCTGCTTCCATATGAGGGCAGATGCCTGATTGATACAGATGGTGCCGGCGGGAGGTGTGGGGCGGGAGTTGGGTGGCCCGGTAGTTACAGGGTTAATCTTCTGTGTTCTTAAATAAACTTAGTTTATGTGTTTCATGTACTGGTGTTCACAAATACAAAGTCATTTTAAAAAAAAAAGTCACTTATTTAGGCTCACTCATGAGATAATCCTTTAATATAAAGCATTTCCCTGTAGTGTTAGAACTATATGGATGAAACACAAGTAAGACACCAGCCATTTGTTTAAAAAAATGCACTTATTGTATTTCTCCTTTTCACTTTATGGTGCTGCTAATGTTTTAAGTTACAAGCCTTCCTGTAAATCTTAAGCAAAATTAGCTGTAAAGCCCATTGTGATTGCTATGTAGCAGCTAGATTACAAGTTTTGAGCACTATGAGCGGCGTTATTTCACTTCCCTATAGCGCTGGTATTACGAGTTTTAAAAAAAGCAGGCTTGCGCGGGCAAAATGGTTGCGTTGAGCTCCATACCACACCGAAAACAAGCTCTGCGATCACGGAGGCAAAAGCTCCATAACACAGCCCCATTGATGTCTATTGGGAAAAAGAAAATAATGTTTACACCTAACACCCTGACATAAACCCTACGTCTAAACACCCCTAATATGCTGCCCCCAACATCGCCGCCACCTACATACAGTTATTAACCCCATATCTGCTGGATCAGCCAATAGGATTTTAGCAGCTGTAATCCTATTGGCTGATTGAAATCTTTTAGTCAATAGGAATGCAAGGGACTCCATCTTTGATGAAGTCACTTGCATTGAAGTCCCCATTTACGGCCACGACCATATGAAGAGGATGCTCCATGCCGGATGTCTTCAGGATGGACCCGCTCCACGCCGGATGCATGAAGATAGGAGATGCCGTCTGTATGAAGACTTCTTGTCGCCTGGATGAGGACATCGCTGTCTGGATGAGGATCGAAGAGGCCGTCTGGATTAAGACTTCTTGCCGGCTGGATGGATCCTTCAAGCAGGACTTCAATAACTGTAAGTGGATCGTTGGGGGTTTAGGGGTTAAAAGGTAGTTTATGGGTGTTAGTGTACTTTTTAACACTTTAGTTTTGAGTTCTATGGTACAACTTTGTAACGTAAAACTCATAACTACTGACTTTAGATGGCGGTACAGATCTTGTCAGTATAGGGTGTACCGCTCACCTTTTGGCCTCCCAGGCAAACTCGTAATACCATCACTATGGAGTCCCATTGTACAAAGACTTTTTTAAAAGTGCGGTACTGACGTTGCATGACAGGCTAAAAGGTGTGCGGTACACCTATACCTACAAGACTTGTAATAGCAGCGTTAGGGAAAAATCAGCGTTATGGGCCATAACGCTGCTTTTTCAATCATAACGCCAAACTCGAAATCTAGCTGTATATTATTTATATATATATATATATATATATATATATATATATATATATATATATATATATATATATATGATAACAATGCAGATATTTTATTAACAATGCAATCAAGTGTATAATTTTGCAGTGTGAAGTATTACAAATATATATGTGTTTTTATTAAACAGATACTTACAGTAGAGAAACACTTTTTGTAATCTTTGGTGAGCAGGTGAGACCAGGTGAGAACCTGCCATTGATTCTGACGCTAATAGAAACCTAATAGGATTAGAATGGATTCTATGAAGACTCAAGAGTCCCGCTCTAAACCTAGATGTTTGTGGTGTAATATTACTTTTTTTTATTATCTATTTGACTTTGTTTTTAACTGGTCAAACATTTTATTAAAGGCACGGTAAAGACTTTGAGATTGTAATTACAAATGTTTAATTATGTGTAGTAAAACAAAAAACTTTGCAAAATACTTTCAATATTGATTTACCTCCTTTCCTATAATTTAATTCTGAAAATTATGGGCTTTCCAACTCTGTTTAAAAGAGTGCAGTCTCCGTATGTAACACTGTTATATTTCACACAGTTCTTGGCTGCACAGTGACCCTGATTATCCTCAGCAGAGAAGAAAACTTAGGTTTCAATATGATGGTGCCAATTGCTTTATAGATACTAACATTTTATAATTTTTTTCAATATTTTAACAACTAATATACTTAAAAAACTGCATATTTTTCTTTCTTTTGAATACATCCATGGGGGCCGATTTATTAAGAGTCTATGCTGTGTTTTTTGGCTAAAAGTGCATTGCAGCTACTGTGCGCTGCTTACCTACACGGCTTCTATCGCTTGTAAAGAACTGATAACCGGGCGCGCCCACAGCAGACAGCACAAGTTCCAAACTCTCAAGCTCGTGCATAGAACTACAGAGTTGTTACACAACACATCCTCCTCAAGCAGCGCGACTTGGCTATTTCGACGAACCATCTAAGTCTAACCCAATCCACTCTGCACCAAGGAACTACAGGAGGAGGACATAACTCTATGCGCCTTTTTTGCAGAAGCAGATTCTGAGCGGGCAGGTACCACTGGAATCATTGAAGACTGTCATTAGACGAGAGCTTTTGCATCGTCAGCAGACCTGGCAGTGGCGTAATAAGACAGACCAGCCTAGCATTGGCTACTCCCGGGAAAAAGCTTTGACGTCTGATGTGATTCTCTTTGGCCGCTGATTGGCTGAACGGACCCCGTGACCTGACGTCTCCACGCACTGCTGTGTATGTCTGTCGGGCGACCTAAAGTCCCGTCCCGCTCTACTAGGCATTCTCATATGCCGCTATCCTTGTGAGTATACCCCATCACGGGCTGCCTCATTGTTTGCCTTCTCTGGTTGTTACGATACTGTCCCATGAGGCGCCTCTCTCTTTCTCTTTGATTCATAGGCACCTACCTTCACTATACAAGAGTGCTGCCTGCTTCTTCAGAAGATTCTGGGAACATCCACCTACTGAACGCCTTTCTGAACTTTGCGCACCTCATATAGAGACTTGATTTACTCTATATTTATAGTTTTATTACAGTGGGGTTAGGGACACTTGTTACCAACAACCTACTTACAGCAAAATCCAAAGGTCAATTCTCTCTGCTTATCCCTCTTGATCTGTCTGCAGCATTTGATAATGTCAACCACCCTCCTTTGCTCCAAACCCTCTAATCCTTCCGCATTTGCGACACAGCTCTCTCGTGTTTCTCTTCTTATCTGTCTAACCGTACCTTTAGTGTAGCATTCTCTGGGGCATCCTCTGCCCCGTTACCACTTTCTGTTGGGGAAACGCAAGGCTCTGTTCTCAGTCCCCTTTTCTTCTCAATCTACACATTATCATTAGGTTCCTTAATAAAGTCCCACTGGTTTTAATATAATTTATATGCCGATGACACCCAAATCTACAGCTCTGCTCCAGATCTATCTCCTTCCTTGACAACCCGTGTAACCAACTGTCTTTCTCACATCTCTTCATGGATTTCCTCTCACTACCTCAAGCTAAATCTCTCCAAAACTGAGCTCCTTATTTCCCCCCCTTCTTCTAATATCTCCACCCCCATCTCTCAATAAATGTCGACAACTCCATCATTACCCCTACACCGCATGCCTGATATCTTGGGGTCACACTTGACTCAGATCTTTCTTTCACTCCTCACATTCAGGTCTTGACTAAATCCTGCCGCTTCCACTTAAAAACATCTCTAAAATTAGACATTTCCTTACACATGACACAACTAAGATTTTAATCCACTCTCTCATCCTTTACCGCCTCGACTACTGCAACTCTGTCCTCTCTGTTCTCCCTAGCTGCTGCATAGCGCCTTTACAATCCATAATGAATGCCTCTGCCAGGCTCATCTTTCTTACACGTCGCTCTTCATCTGCTGCGCCTCTCTGCCAATCCCTTCACTGGCTTCCTCTTGCCTCCAGGATTAAAAACAAATTTCTGACTCTGACATACAAAGCCCTCAACTGCACACTTGGCACGGCCCTCTACCCATTTGATCCCTATAAATGCTGCCTTGCATATCGCCTGTGTTTATAGCGCTACAAAATCTGTTGGCGCTCTGCAAATAACCGATAATAATAATAACTTGTAGTGACATTAGGGTTTGTTACTGTGCACTGTGTTTAAACCTGCTTTAAAAAATATATTATTTAGATGATTATCACATAAATCAGCACACTAATAACTGCATCTCATTAAAAGTATGAGATGTGCTAATTTAGCTGCGTATGCTAAAAAAGTCTTTGATTAAATTGTTTAAACAATGTATTGTAATACCAAAGCAAGCAATACCGAAGCAGAGAGAAAAAGTAGTGTGCCGCTTGACTTGCAATCTAGTACATTGCATTGCATAAGAGACCCATTTAAATAAACTAATTACTGTCTCTGCACTGCCCTTTTGATAGAAAATAAGGATTTCAATATGATGGTAGTGCTGCATACCAAGTGCAGATGTGCCACAATGGTTTCATTTTGTATGCACAATATGTAGAACTAGCAGCAGCTATAACTCCTTTATAACAAAAAATCTACAATTTAGCTATTTCTTCACCTAGCAGCCTGACTTCCATCAAATGAAAATCAATTGTAATATCTAAAAATACCAGCCATATACCCAGCATTGCAGCTTTATCTGCTGCCAGGGAGAAGCTTAGTTATTTTGTTAAGCAACTACAATTATTCATTAGGCAGAGACTCTGAGTAAAGTCCCCAGGTACTGTGAAGACAAATTTACCAAAATTGCTTTTTGACAAATTATGATATTTTTACAGGGCCTTTTAAAGAAACGTGGGATAAGGGCTTTACAGGTTTGATCAATCTAGCTGAGTTAAAATCAGCATGGATCTTACTGGCTGCTTTAGGGCCAATGCTCACCCTCATAACATTCAGTTTGGCCCACACCTAGAAGAGTTGGAAGTCTCAATTTTGACAGTGAGATCCATAACATAATTATTTGTAAATATCTTAACCAATCATGAGTATTTGAAAATTGTACCAATAGAAAGGAACATTGAAAGAGCACTAAACCAATGATGAGGCAGAGGGAAGCTAAGGAACCTGGGGATGTGGCCAAGAGCGGAACATTACTTAGTGCGGCCCCTGGCTTTGACAGTAGCAGATTCCTCAGTATAACAGCACGTCTCTGATACCGGCTTCACCAGCAGCACAGTCCCCGCCACACACAGGTACCCAGCCTGTGGTATGTGCAGTGTGGCAACATGTAAGGATGCCTATGGTTTAGGGAATGCCCATTGGAGTTTTATGTAGTGAGGTCCACTGGGTGTTGAGGGAGTTGTATTGGGGTAAGTGGTAGCCCAACTATGCCAATGTAGGTCTGTTGGTGAGGTTAGGTGGTGGAGAGGGGCAGAAGCTGGTGCAGTAAATTGGGGGTTCTCACTGGTATATTATACATAATAATAAGTGCATGGTAGTTTAGTTTGAGTTCATTAGACAGTTTAATAATATATTGGATTAACAAATTGCTTTCAAATTTGGCAGGATTGTGAACATTCTCAGTGACTGGAAATGCAGAAAATGTAAACTAAATTGGTTGAATATTTTTGGAGTTATTAAGTATTGAAAATCAAATACTTGTCAATGTAACAATGAAGGCAAAGCATTAGCAAAACAGCTAGTCCAATTTTATAACATTTTTCATGCAGATTTTTTTGTTAAAAAATATCTATAAATCAATCAAGCAGTAGTTGTTGGCATATAACGTTTTAAAGTTGCCTGATTTGGATATATTTTGAGCATGCTTAGTAGATGAAAACAGCTGAAAAGATTAATCAAAAGGCATGGTCAGTATCATTTGTAAGCAAAGGCATGTGGGAATTGTAGTCCTAGATATTGAGCTGTATAGTGCTGTAGCCTACAGGGCACTCAGTTCCTGTAGCATATGCAGTATATATATATATATATATATATATATATATATATATATATATATATATATATATATATATATATATATATATATATATATATATACATACCCCCCAACTGTCTCGATTTTCACAGGACAGTCCCAATTTTAGGGGTCTGTTCCGCTGTCCCCGGTTGCTAGTCATCTGTCCCACATTGCCTCTTGCATTAAAACATTTTTTTTATTATTTTTTTTTATTCTATTGGGCCCATACTCCCAGGGTTAGATACCTGTTAGATTCCCTGTGGAAAAGGAATGGTGTGTGGGTTAAGCAGGAGTAAGAAGGCTGTATACCCTCTAACCTCTGGTAGTGATGTCGTCTAACCCCTGGTGATAGTACTAGCATGCCTTCAGTTTTATACGATGAGCAGTGCTAACACCAGGGTAACAAACAGTGGCAGCCTCAGACTGCCAGCTAATGTGCTTGCCAACCCCAGGACCCCATATAATGAATTACAGATACTTATATATGATGTAGTGTGTGTGTGTTTGTATCTGCATGTATAAGTGTATGCTATGTAGTGTGTATGTGTATCTGCATGTATAAGTGTAAACTGTGTAGTGTGTGTGTGTATCTGTATGTATAAGTGAGTGTGTGTATCTGCATGTATAAGTGTATGCTATGTAGTGTGTGTCTGCATGTATATGTGTGTGTGTGTGTATCTGCATGTGTAAGTGTATGCTATGCAGTGTGTGTCTGCATGTATAAATGTAAGCTATGTAGTGCGTGTGTGTGTATCTGTATGTATAAGTGTGTATCTGCATGTATAAGTGTATACTATGTAGTGTGTGTGTTTCTGCCTGTATAACTGTATGCTATGTAGTGTGTGTGTGTGTATTAGTATGTGTATGCTATGTAGTGTGTGTATCTGCATGTGTAAGTGTATGCTATGTAGTGTGTGTGTGTATCTGCATGTATAAGTGTAAGCTATGTAGTGTGTGTGTGTATCTGCATGTGTAAGTGCATGCTATGTAGTTTGTGTGTATCTGTATGTATAAGTGTATGCTATGTAGTGTGTGTGTGTGTGTATCTGCATGTATAAGTGTATGCTATGTAGTGTGTGTGTGTGTGTATCTGCCTTTATAAGTGTATGATATGTAGTGTGTGTGTATCTGCATGTGTAAGTGTATGCTATGTAGAGTGTGTTCATCTGCATGTTTAAGTGTATGCTAAGTAGTGTGTTACTGTGCATTGTTGATGACTTTAAAGGCCAGAATCTAGAATATTAATGGGCAATGCAGAGAGCAGTTTTAAAGAATCTATTATTAAATGTCCAATTAAGATAAAAATATTTAGCACTGTCTCTGCTAAGGCTAGTTAAATACAGAACTCGCATAGCTATACCAGTGGTTTGAGCTTTGGTTTGATTTGCTGCCTAAGAGTATTAAAAGATATGACTTTATTTAGAATTTTATTTATATTACTTTGGTCTTATGATTTTTCTTTTAAGCCCGTCCCTGCTCCTGCTCACCACATTTAAAATGTTTGCCCCGGGGTGGGGAGGTGTCCCTCTTTTGAATGTGTAAATGCTGGGAAGTATTTATATATATATATATATATATATATATATATGTGTGTCCAGTAAAGAGCACTCTCACCTTCTCATCCTCATCTGCCAGGGTGCCAGTGGTTCAATATGTAGGAGATAGGAAAGCACTCTCTGGTCTTTTTAACAAAGTCGTTTATTAAATGAAGCGTGACGTTTCGGGGACATACTCCCCTTCCTCAGACTAGTATATATATATATATATATATATATATATAGGAAAATTATATAATAAAAAAAACAAGGACACTAAGTAGAAAAACTTGTATTAATACCAGCGACGCCGGTTTAGCGCGGGTTTGGTATCCTATATACACAGTGCCGCATATAAATGTGGCACATATATTTCACCCGTCACCTGCAATTTTTACTCCCATAGGCTAACATGGGACCGCGTCGTAAATCGGTATCCAATATCCAGCGCAAGGACTTACGTGGTGAAAATGGAGAAATCTTACTCCATTTTTACCTCGCCATAAAAGGCAGCCGTAGCAAGCCTTGCGCTGAGTATGGGAGCACCGTAACTCCCAAAAATGCCTGCAAAAATAAACTAACACCTAAAGCATGCGCAATGTCTATCTACCTGTCAACCGCAATCCCCCACCGCAATAACTAATAAAGTGTATTAACCGCTATATCTGCCATTAAACCCACACCGCAAGTAATAACTAACGGCTAGATTACGAGTCTTGCGTTATGAGTAAAAAAGCAGCGTTAAGCCTCATAACGCTGCTTTTTTACTACCGCTGGTATTACGAGTCTTGCAGATTTAGGGGCACCGCACACTTTTTTGGCCTTACCGCAAAACAACTTACGCAAATTGCGTATAGTCTTTTTTTCTATGGGACTTCCATAGCGCCGGTATTACAAGCTTGTCCTGGGAGGCCAAAAAGTGAGCGGTACACCCATACCATCAAGATTCGTAACGCATTCTAAAGTCAGTAGTTATGAGTTTTATGCTACAGCGTTGTAGTGTAAAACGCATAACTAAAGTGCTAAAAAGTACACTAACACCCATAAACTACCTATTAACCCCTAAACCGAGGCCCTCCCGCATTGCGAACACGAAAATTAAATTATTAACCCCTAGTCTGCCGCTCTGGACATCGCCGCCACTATAATAAACATATTAACCCCTAAACCGCCGCACTCCCGCATCACAAACATTAGTTAAATATTATTAACCCCTAATCTGCTGTCCCTAACATCGCCGTCACCTACCTACGTTTATTAACCCCTAATCTGCCTCCTCCAATGTCGCCGCCACTATATTAAATTTAGTGGCTGTTCCAATCAGCCAATAGAATGCGAGCTCAATCCTATTGGCTGATTGGATCAGCCAATAGGATTGAAGTTCAATCCTTTTGGCTGATTGCATCAGCCAATAGGATTTTTTCAACCTTAATTCTGATTGGCTGATAGAATTCAGCCAATCGGAATCTAAGGGACGCCATCTTGGATGATGTCACTTAAAGAAACATTCATTCCAGAAGAAGCCGTCGATTAAAGAGGATGCTCCGCACTGGATGTCTTGAAGATGGAGCCGCTCCGCGTCGGAAGGATGAAGATAGAAGATGCTGTCTGGGTGAAGACTTCTGCCCATCTGGAGGACCACTTCTGCCGGCTTCATTGAGGACATCTTGCCGCTTGGATGAAGACTTCATTTTTAGGGTGTATTGGGTAGGTTTAATTTTTAGGTTAGGGCTTTGGGCTGCAATAGAGCTAAATGCCCTTTTAAGGGCAATGCCCATCCAAATGCCCTTTTGAGGGCAATGGGGAGCTTAGTTTTTTTTAGTTAGGCTTTTATTTGGGGGGTTGGTTGTGTGGGTGGTGGGTTTTACTGTTGGGGGGGTTGTTTGTATTTTCTTTTACAGGTAAAAGAGCTGATTTCTTTGGGGCAATGCCCAGCAAAAGGCCCTTTTAAGGGCTATTTGTAGTTTAGTTTAGACTTGGGTTTTTTTTTATTTTGGGTGGGCTTTTTTATTTTGATAGGGCTATTAGATTAGGTGTAATTAGTTTAAAGATCTTGTAATTTGTTTTTTATTTTCTGTAATTTAGTGTTTGTTTGTTTTTGTAATTTAGCTAATTGTTTTGATTTTAGTTAATTGCATTTAATTTAGGGAATTTATTTAATTGTAGGGTTAGGTTAGGTGTTAGTGTAAGACAGGTTAGGTTTTATTTTACAGGTCAATTTGTATTTATTTTAGCTAGGAAGTTATTAAATAGTTAATATCTATTTAGTAACTATTCTACCTAGTTAAAATAAATACAAACTTGCCTGTAAAATTAAAATAAACCCTAAGCTAGCTACAATGTAACTATTAGTTATATTGTAGCTAGCTTAGGGTTTATTTTACATGTAAGTATTTAGTTTTAAATAGGAATTATTTAGTTATTAATAGTAAGTTTTATTTAGATTTATTTTAATTATATTTAAGTTAGGGGGTGTTAGGGTTAGACTTAGATATAGGGGTTAATAAATTTAGTATAGTTGCGGCGACGTTGGGGGCGGCAGATTAGGGGTTAATAAGTATAATGTAGGTGTCGGCAACGTTGGGGGCGGCAGATTAGGGGTTAATAAATGTAGGTAGGTGGCGGCGATGTTAGAGGCGGGAGATTAGGGGTTAATAATATTTAAGTAGTAACAGCAAAGGAGGGGGCGCCCTATAGCAAAGTAATCACTAAATCTAGTGGTTTACAGCTATATAGTTTAAGATCCACACTGTGGAAATATAACAACCTCAATAGAGAAAGATATCAACCTCATAGAGAAAGAAGGGGTAAATATACTAAATAGTAAAAAATAGCTATACTTCAGTTAGAAATATCTCAGAGTGAGAAGCAATGTGGTAATACAATAGTGCAATAGTATATGGTAAATGGTATACGATGGTATATCAAGCAATCTAAATCATAAGCATACGTGAATAAATAACCCAGTAGTGGTTAAATTAAAAGTCTCAAAATTAAGTAGCAAGTCTCTGGCGAGAAGATCAAGGTAGCTATCTGTGGAGATCCAGGCCGGGATCCAAGGCAGCAATCTACAAAGACAAGAAGAGACAGAAGCGCCACATGGCCCAATATTGTTTGGTCCAAAATCAACTTGATATATAAGAGAATGAACTCACATTTGTGGAAGCACCTCAATCAGTGCCAAGCGGCGACCTCTTCTTTCTTCTTCCAGGAACCAGCCGGCGCGGAGCGGAGGGCGGAGCTGAAGACCGATGGCCGCGGAACTGAAGACCGGCGAGCCTGGAACTGAAGACCAATGGAGCGTGGAGGATCCTCTTCATACGATCTCCGCCGTACACTGAATAGGAATTCAAGGTACGCAATTAAAAATGGCGTCCCTTGAATTCCTATTGGCTGATTTGAGCCTTCAAATTCAAATCAGCTAATAGGATGAGAGCTACTCACAGTAGTGTTAGTTTTTTTTTAATTTAATAGTAACTTTAGTATTTTGTAAATTAGGTAATTTGGGTTCATTTAGGTGGTGTTAGGTTAGGGGGGGTTAGGTTTATTGCGTTGTGGGCTTTGGCAGTTTAGGGGTTAATACTTTAATAGGTTTATTGCGTTGTGGGCTTTGGCGGTTTAGGGGTTAATACTTAAATAGGTTTATTGCGTTGTGGGCTGGCGGTTTAGGGGTTAATACTTTAATAGGTTTATTGTGTTGTGGGTTAATGGCGGATTAGGGGTTAACAGTTTTAATAGATAGTTTGCGAGGTTGGGGTTGGCGGATTTAGGAGTTAATAATTTAGTTATTACTTGCTGTGTGGGTTTGATGGCGACTATAGGGGTTAATAGTTTAATTAGGCTTATTGCGTTGTGGGGGTTTGTCGGTCTAGGGGTTGATACATTTATTATTAGTAGTGAGCGGGGGGATTGCGGATATATGGGTTTTTACGTGTCAGGCTTATTTTTGGGAGGCGTGTTAGACTTTTACGGGAGATTTGTTATTTTCTTTACTTTTCTTAGGAGCCGGCAGTTTCTAAAGTGCCTTAAGTCACTGGCGACTCCAGAAATTTGTATTTACGCTCATTTCTGGACATCGCTATTTTATCCGACTTACGGCACCTTATGAGCTGCCGGCGCCGTATATGTAATAGCCCAATGTGCGAGGTGAAATTACGGACGGCCTGGGTTACAGCGCTTGCGCTGAAGCCTGCGCCGTATATGTAATCTCGCCCTAGATTCCCAATGAAATGTAAAAGAGCATAAATATTCCAAAATCAAACTCCCTCACCCCATTAATCATACAGTATAATTTTGGGAGTGAGGTTTAGTTTTGCAGTTTCTATGCTTTTTTTACATTTGTCTGTGAATTTATACACTGGCATTGATGTTAACTGGATTCAACTTAAAAAGGACAAATTAAATCAAATAAGAAAGAGTAGGAATTCAGCTCATATTGTTTGAAGACTTTACCGGATTTTCTTGCATCACAGGCTGAGAGCAAAGTTGTGTTTATTGAAACAACCTTCAGGAAGGACAATGTAGTCAAAGGGAGGAAACAATTAAGTAAAATATTTAGGCCACTCAACATCCAGCAGTGCATAACATCATTTGGTAATGTCATTTTATAATATTGTTAGAATTCTCTCTTGTGAACAGTAATATTCAGCTCTAATTTGTGAGGGATATAAAATGTGATATAGAGAGTAAGGTATTGAAAATAAAACATTCTCTTTTTAAGGCATTGGGTGCCACAATTTTATTTTTGGAAAAATTATCAATTAACCTCTTAAAGGGACATTATACACTCATTTTTTCTTTGCATAAATATTTTGTAGATGATCTATTTATAAAGCCCATAAAGTTTTTTTTTTAAATAAATGTATAGTTTTGCTTATTTTTAAATAATATTGCTCTGATTTTCAGACTCCTAACCAAGCCCCAAAGTTTTTTGTGAATACCGTCAGCTACCATCTCCAGCTTGCTGCTGTTTGTGTAAAGGGTCTTTTCATATGCAAAAGAAGGGGGAGGAGGGGAGTGTCTTATTTGCCACTTGCAGTGGGCTTTCCAGCTACCTTTTCAACAGAGCCAAACTGACAGCTTCTAAGTAAGTTTTTAAATAGTTTTATATTGGATTTTTATATCAGTATCTGTGCATCTTATTCTTTATAGTAGTGTCTGTTACATGCAGTTATATGAAAATGAGTGTATACTGTCCCTTTAAGGACATATGACGGAATTTTTCCGTCATAAAACAATTGAGCAAACTGAAAGCTGTGTCCTTAAAGGGTTAAAGGAACATGACATTTATTTTTTTTCTTTTGCAGTTCAGACAGAGGATACCATTTAAAAAAAAGATTCAAATTTGCTTCTTTTATCAAATTTGCTTTGTTTTCAATGCTATTCTTTGTTGAAGAGATACCTAGGTAGGTAGCGTGCATGCCTGGAGCAATACATAGCAGTAAAACCTGCTGCCATCTAGTGTTCTTGCAAATGTATAACATCCTTTCAAAACTGTTGCCATATAGTGCTAAAGACATATGTACACTCTTGAACTTGAATTTCTGCAGTGAAACAAGGGATATCAATTGAACAAAGAACATTTGATAATAAAAGTAAATAGAACGGTTGTTTAAAATTATATGATCTATCTGAATCATTAGGTTTCATGTCCCTTTAATTCATAAGGTGCTGCCAATTTATCTTAGAACTTAACTCAGAACTGGGACTAGAAAACACAGATTTTGTTGCCACTAAACCATGTTTCTTTGTAAATCTTATAGCATCAAGAATCAGTTGCTCACTGGCTAATTAAAAGGACAATAAACTGCTGGGCACAACTACAATAACATGGTTATTACTTAGAGTTGTCATATTGCCTCTTTAAGGGAGGACACTTATGAAAAATACATATGTCAGGGTTTTTATAATGGGACATTATTCAAACATGTCTTTAAACAGCTCCTGACAAATGTATTATTCATAAGTGTCTTCCCTTAAAGTGGCAATATGGCAACCCTATTACTACTCAACATGGTGTACTTATTCCTCCTGTGCCTGTTGCTCTGTACAAAGCTATTCTCTTATTTTAACCCCTTACTGGTGCCAGTTGTACAAGATCCACCTCTTCATACTAGACAACGCCATCTTTGAGCTTAGGTATTTTGGTAACTAACTACTATTTTGCAGCAATATTATTAAAACTTTATCTGAAACCCTTACGCACTGATCTTACTATATGCATGGCAAAAATGTTATGCACAATTTAATCCTCCACATTGCCTAAAGATGCTGGGAGAATTTTTACTACATTTAGGCCCTTTGCACACCTCCACAACAATGAAAAAAGTTGCTTTTTTCTTTTTAAAAAAAATATATTTTAAAGTACAAAGTTTTACCTGCAGTTGGTAAGTGACCTTATTATGCATGTAAGGCATAATTTCTGTGTTTCTTTAACCTGCACTAAAACATTGTTTGCTAACTTTATTATTACACTGGTGTTCATTCATATGCACAGGGTACTTGTTTACTTTACCTCTTGAGAAATTTTGCCCATATCCAGGTGAAACACGTTGAGGAATTTTGAGCCACTCTGGCTTGCGTAGTTCTCTACCGTATATAACATCTTGCAGGGTTATACATAGGCTTACCAGAAGTCCCAGTTTGACTGGGATTGTCCCTGATTGGAGGCGCTGTCCCAGTGTCCCACCTGATTGTTCATTCTGTCCCAGTCAGTGCAGGCATTACAAATACTGGCAATGCAAAAGCCGTTTTTTTACATTCTGATTGCAATTGGCTAGCATAGCTGACATGGGCGGTATGTCACGAAATTCTATACTGTGTACATCCCCTAATGCCCCCTCTAAACTCAAAATGAATTGCAAGTACCGCACAACCCTATGATTGGAAGCCACACTCAGTGACACTCCCAAATAGCTTTATTCATCCAATCCAAAAATATGCTGCGGTGAGAGGAATTTAAGGTGTCATCTGACAAAACACTGACAGCAGCAGTGACAGTGCAGGGCAGAACCAGGGCTATAAGGAACTGGTAGTAATTGTAGAAGAAAAGGGAGTAAAAGACATGAAGAGAGTCAGTAATTAAAGCAAATCAGGACTAGGAAAAAGTTAATCATAACCGTGGAACCAAGGCACACAGGGCAGAACAGGAGCAAATAAGAACAGGAATATCCTAGCTACCTCTCATACACACTACCATGCCTCCCCGCAGAGTGAGCATAATCGGTTCAGGAAATTGGTGAGTCAGAATCAGCAGTCATCACTGTGTCACAAGCAATGTGTATCACTCATTTGGGTCATGGCGTCATAAGGACTGTGTTCTATTGAGAACTCCAATACATCGAAAACTCCAATCTGACGTCACTTCCGGTGAATCCATACATCTGATTGGTCCATATCCAGTGAGTGACAGGACTCACAACCAATCAGATGGGCACTGTAATCGGCTATCTACACTATCTATTTTGCCTCCGCCTGGGGTTTACTTGGGGTGTATTCCAGTGGATTGGCGGTGTGCCCCCCAGACAGAGGCAAAACAGATATTAACATAGAAGACTTACTGGAAGTGACGTCAGATTGGAGTTTGAGGAATTGGAGTTCTCAACAGAACAACTGACCCGTTGAAACTAGGAGGTAAATAATAAATGGTGTAGTATTATCCAGTACTGGTATTTATTTACGGGACCAACAATTATGTCACTTAATTTCCTAAAACTAGACTCTCTTGATTTCCTGGTACAGTCTCCAACTCCCATCAAAAAAATGGTGAAATCCTAATCTTTTCACTGTTTGGGTGAGTGCTTACCATGAATACTATGTGAATAGTTATAATTCACTACCGACTGCTTCTACTCTAACCTCCCATCACTAAACTAGCGCTGACTTCTCAACCACAACCATTAACCACTAATGACTTCTAGTTACTATAGGCTTATCGATTAGGATGCGAGCAATGTAGTTGTTATCCCTCCCAAAGCTCTAGGGAGCAGCATCAGACATCTTTTTCTGTCTCTTCTATCTCTATTATACAGCAGACGCAGAGAGGTTTAAAAGAGATTAAAAAATTAGTCTTTGTTGTCCTTCCAAATGAAGCATTCAAGTGCAACAGATCAAATGTCTACTCTTTTATATGGGTGATAAATAAAAGGTTAAAGGTGTAAAGGAAGAGATCAGTTTTTTACATTTTGCTATGGGGCCTAGGGTTTCTTTAGTTATGCCCCAGACTGGTCAAGCAGTAGCCTCCCATCAATGAGCTTTGTGCCCCTGCACTTCAACTACTGACTGTTCATTCAGTTTTATTTACTAAAATCTGGTCATGAACACAGACCAGCAGTTTAATGGTTCCATATCACAGTACCTACCTCCATCCCTGTAGAATTGCAGGGCCTGTATGTGTCTCCTATTGTGCACCATGCTGTTGCATTGGTCATTCTAATGATAATTAACACTGCAAACACAGATGCCAACATGTATATTATTCAATATAATATAATTCCTCTATGTAGAAATACTAATTTGCATAGCCATATCCTCACCATCTCTGAGTAGTTTCTGCTTTAATTTCTGACTTTTCCAACCCTAACGACTTTCATATAACTGAATGATCTTTTTTTAAAGAGATTAAATTATGCATTTGTATTTTGGAAAATTAGTTCCGGTTGACAATCGCCACGCCTCTGACCACACCCCACTGGCACCGCGCCAGTTGATCCCATTTTTACCTCTAAAAATGATGGTAAGCCTAGTTATACAGAGAGGCTAATAGTTTTAGAATGTAATAGTATCTATTCTACCATAGAGTTCTGCTGCATTGACAGAGGAGTACTGTGGTTGTAACTTGTATTACCCAGAGGGCTCTTTTTTTGGTGATGTAGTTCATGTTTGTTCCATAAATAGTTTGCTTTTTTTGTGTGCAGCAAGTTTTTAATAAATTGCACTTTAATTACTTTGCACTTTTTGTTTTTTTATGTTTTCTACTTGTGTACCTTTAATTCATTTCAGTCCCTTGTACACAGTGACATCATATAATAACTTGTGCTCATTCCACTACCTTATCAGAGGAAAAAAGCTATACATCTTACAGTACAACTTCTAATTGATTACACTATGCAGCCAGATTGCAGCAGCTTAAATGGTCAGCAAACCCTCAAATTTTCTTTCATGATTTGGATAGAACATACAATTTCAAACCACTTTCGAATTTATATCTTTGATCAAATTTGCTTTATTATCTTGTTATCGTTTGCTGAAGGAACAGCATTGCACTACTGGCAGCTAGCTGAATACATCTAGTTAGCCAATCACAAGAGACAAATGTGTGCAGGCACCAATCAGCAGATAGTTCCCACTAGTGTAGGATATGTGCGTATTCATTTTTAACAAGGGATACCAAGAGAACAAAACACATTTGAAAATAGAAGTGAATTTAAAAGTGTCTTAAAATTACATGCTCTATCGGAATCCTGCAAGTTTAATTTGGACTTTCCTATCCCTTTAAATGTATCCCTTTAAATGTATAATTTTAAGACACTTTTAAATTCACTTCTACTTTCAAATGTGCTTTGTTCTCTTGACCCGACATAGCCACCAGACCCTAGCTCTGACAGGCCTGCATTTACATGTCTCCGAAATTTCGGACGGGCCTGTCAGAGTGCCACTGTGCATGTCCTTTTGCGCACTGTGTGTGGATAGTAGCGGTGGGCAGCGTGCAGAGCATGAAGCATCGGCTCACAGGTAAGTAAGCCCACTGACACCAATGACATATTATTACGGCCACTGACACCAATGTATATATTTAGGGCGGCCACTGGATACCAATGTGTATGTATAATCAACCTGACACCAATGTGTAAGTGTAAACTGTGTGTGTATATATATAGATAGATAGATAGATAGATAGATAGATAGATAGATAGATAGATAGATAGATATAAACAGATATATATAATTATATATAAAAAAAATATTGCTTCCAAACCTACTCCAACCCACTCCCGATGCTTACTGGGCCCTGGACAGGTCCGGCTTAAACTTACCGGGCCTTGAGGTCACTTAGGTTAAGAGACACTGCTTTAGGTTATTACTTTACTAATAATAATTACAGCCTTGAAAACTGTGAACATGTTCTAGCTGTTCGTTAAAGACCCATTGCAATAATGCATTTACTTTGATGAATCTCTTCAATGTCCATAGGAAGACAGCAGTGCAGGGACGTATTTCAAATATACTAATTTCCTTTGTGCATATTTTTAAATTAAACTTATTCTGGTCTTGCTGTCTGTCCCTGTCCACATCTACTTTTATTTTTTTCCAATGATAGGCACTCTGGAACCTGTTTAGAAGCAGCACCAAGTACAGTCAATTTATTAAAAATAAAAATGGCAGTTGGAACTTAAGTTGGGAGCAAACTGGAAGCTGAAAGAACACATTCAATTTAACTTAAAATACATATTAAGAAAGTCTGAATGTTCCTTTAAACTAAGGGTTGATAAATTGGTGGATTGATATTACAGTAAAATACATGGACGTTTTCTAAAATGCAGATGAACAATTTTTATATACAACATTTTAAAGTTTAAAGGGACATAAACCCCCACATTTTTCTTTCATGATTCAGATAGAACATACAATTTTAAACAGCTTTCCAATTTACTTCTATTATCAAATTTTCTTTCTTTCCTTTTTATCCTTTGTTGGAAAGCAGGGATGTAAGTTTAGGAGTGTGCATGTGCCTGTAGCACTATATGGCAGCCATTTTGCAACAATGTTATACATTAGCAAGAGCACTAGATGGCAGCACTAAACTGGAAACTTTTTTAAAATTGTATTCTCTATCTCAGCGGTTCCCAACCTGTGGTACTTGTACCCATGGGGGTACTTGGCAGACCAGTTGAGGGTACTCAAAAATATTGTTGGTAATGGCGGAAGATCCAGGGGGAGGCACACTCAATGGGTCATCAAGTAATAACCATTGTGGAACTGTGGAAGGAAGGAGCGTTCAGCCGGAAAATGACAAGTGAAGTCCTGGCCTGGCATATAGGCAGATGGGAGCTCCTGCACCTGAAATATGTGGACCGGGTGTGGATGACTCCGGTCCACATATTAATGATCACCCTGTCACCAGACAGCTTAGCCTCCTGCTTCACCCACCCCCGTGCACAAAATGTTGACTGCGAGTGCGCAGTTAGAAACAGCACTGCAGCAGCATAGCTGCGTAGACACGTGTGGTAGAGCTGTGGAGGTTGCGAGTCACACAGGCGAGGTGGGTCTGCATCCCCAAATAAGTTATAGTCAGTGCTGGTAAGTAAAGTACTAATGCTAGTGCTTGCTTGAGTCAGATTGCTTCACTTCCAACTAAAAATGTCCATATTGGCTGGGTGGTTTATATCGATCTGATCTCACAAATTAAAATATTTATTTTTCTGATCATTACGCTTTGACTCCCCCCCCAGGGCCGTGTTTAGGGGCAACTAGGCAGCTGCCAGGGGCGCCAGCCACACAGCAGGGCTCCTTCTGAGAATGAGATCTGAGCTTTAATCCTGTTGATACACGTACAGTCGTATGCCATTCAGATATAGCTTACCTCCCCTATAAAAAAAGCGCTTCCTTTATTTTGAGGGATGGGTGTGGGTAACAAAGAGAGGGGGTACTCATAAATGAAAAGCCTAATCAAGGGGTATGGGAGAGAAAAAAGGTTGGGAACCGCTGCTCTATCTGAATAATGAAAAAACATATTTGTATTTTGTATATATCTACCTATCCAGCCCTGCACTCTCTCCTTCTGTCCTTTCTCACATCAGTGTCTGCTTATCTGGCATTTCTTCATGGATGGCCTCTCACAACCTAAAAATCAACATGTCCAAGACTGAGCTCCTTCTAATCCCCCCTCTAATGCTACCCCGGTTTCTAACTTTTCAATCACTATTGGTGACACCACTATCTCCCCATCACCCCAAGTCTGCTGCCTAGGAGTTACACTTAACTCCAATCTGTCCTTCATACCCCACATCCAATTGCTCTCTTCAACCTGTCGCAACCACCTACGCAATATCTACACAATTTGTCCGTTTCTGAGTGCTGAAACTATTAAACAGCTAATCCACTCCCTGGTAATTTCCTGACTTGACTACTGTAATAAACTACTAACTGGCCTCCCTCTCTCCCGCCTCTCCCCTCTTCAATCCTAAATGCCTCTGCTAGGCTAATCTACTTCTCCCGACGCTCTGTATCTACTTCACCTCTCTGTGAGTCCCTTCACTGGCTCCCCATTCACAGCAGAATTAAATTCAAAATTCTCATCCTGACCTACAAAGCCCTTACCAACACAGCCCCCCCCCACCTGTTCTCACTCATCAACAAATATACTCCAGCCCGCCCCCTAACATCCAACAATGTCCTGCTCCTTGCATCTTCTACCATCACCTCCTCCCATGCGAGACTACAGGACTTCTCTTGTGCAGCACCAACCATCTGGAACACACTTTCTCGAGCTGTCAGACTTTCCCCTAACCTTTCCTCCTTTAAACGCTCCCTAAAGACCTTTTTGTTCAGGGAAGCCTATCTCCAAATCAGTAGCAAATTAATTCTACTTGCCTAATAGCTGCCCTCATCTATCTCCACACTAACATCATTCTCACCTTTGCAGTCCCCACCTCCTGTTTCTCACCCTCCTACCAATCTAGATTGTAAGTTCCCACGGGAACAGGGCCCTCAATTTCCCCTGTATTTGTTTGTTAAACTTTGTCTGGTGTCTTTTATATTGTATTGTACTGTACTTTTATCTTTGTACCCATGAACAGCGCTGCGGAATCTGTTGGCGCTTTATAAATAAAGAATAATAATAATAACAATTTGTGTTTCATGTCCCTTTAATCATGTTCTTATGCATTAAAAGACACAGTGGTTCTGCCTTTAAAGGGACATAATACTAATATGATAAATCACTTGAAAGTGATGCAACATAACTGTAATTAGCTGAAAAGAAAATATCACCTGAACATCAACATATGTAAAAAAGGAATTTCTTCAGCTCACCAAAGTAAGTGCTGTGTAAACAGTTATACTTTAGCTGTTGTCCAGCTGCAAGTTGAAACATAGAGATGTTCAGATGATATTTTCTAGTCAGCTTTTTACACCTTTGCTGCATCACTTTCATGTTCTTCAACATTTGGGTATCATGTCCCTTTAATGGTGACATATATACTATTGTATAGGTTGCTGGAAAATAGTATCTTCTATCTCTTCTCATTATTCTGTTACGCGTTTCATACCCCATTCAGCCATGAACAATGTAAAATCAATTAAAATTGATTTCCTTTCATATGAAATCCACTGTCCCTCCACATTGTAGGATAAAAAAAAGTATGTTAGGACCAGAGCCAGTCACTTCTGGGCACATGCCGGACCCTTTTATTCCTCTGCAGAGCAATCAATGAAAGAAAGTGTTTTTTTATGTCAATGGAAAATGCAATCCATTATTCTCTTCAGTTTTGCAAATGATTGAAGGAGAAAGTTCCCAATCTGTAATTTAGTTGATAGTCCACATCCAGCTGACTCAACTAGTTTTTTTTTTTTCAACTTATTTGGGCACTTGTGTTCAGTGTAACAAATCAAACCTATTTTATGAGAAAATAAATTGAAACTATGCATAACATGGGAGAGACAACAAGTGTGTATTGTTAATAACACATATATTCTTATTGGCTATAATTTAATATTAAAAGGGGGCAATGTCCTCATTTTAATTATTATTATAAATTATTACTAACAGGGTTCCCAGCTTTACAGTAATAAAATTAGCAGTCCAGTATTTACCCAGCTGACAGAATAGAAGAGAAAAAAAATCACATAATTGTGTGCTACTTGAATGGACATCAGACTAAGGTCAAATCTTTGCATTTGGTGCTGCACTGCCGCTTGTCCGGTTTCTGCTTGGCTGCCTTATCAAGCTCTGAGGGCTCCATCCCTTGTCTCCCTCCTCCAAAACAGAAAGACCCTGCGTAAAGTGTATGAGAAGCTGCACACTGCATGTACAGAGCAGGAGCAATGTTGCTATTAAGATAAAGGGTTCATAGTTGAGGTCTGATATGGGTATGGGACTGGCAGAGGTGCCCCCGGGGACAAGAGTCTGATGTGGGTATATGGGTTAACAATAGGCTGAAGGTCCAGGAGTAAAATCTGAGGTCATATGTGTACATGTAACTTTGGGGGGCTGCAGGGCTATGGGGGTCTGTTATAAGGCCTTAGGGGCATGTTGCTTAGATCAGAGGTCTGATCTTTGATCTTCTAATCACAACCCCACTTACAACCCACCCTTCCAATCACACATTAATTGTCCAGTATTTTTATGGAGGGCATCTGGCAATTGTGGCAAAGTATTCCACTAAAGTTTTTTTATAATGAATCATATTTAGCTATTAGACAGCAATTAGTTATATAACTTATTAAATGATATTGCATATTGTTTGTTTTGTTTTGTCTTGCAGTGGATTAATTTTATTACTGGCATATTGTGTTTTGTTTGTGTGAATGTGTAGTGTGTTATATGTGTGTTAATTGCATTCTACAGGACACTGTTTTAGGTACTCACTGTCCTTCAAGCTACAGCACTATAAAGATCAATATTTGGAACTACAAATCCCACAACTCCCTGCTTCAAACTTTTTGCTGATCATGTTTTATTTTTCCTCTGTTTGCTTCTATAGAGCAGTTTAAATATAAATGATGATAATGCAAATTTATACCTTTTATATCGCAGCAACCACAGTTTAATTTAAAAAAAAATAATACAAAAAACACCTACTAGACAATAACATATAACTGTATGCCAACTTTCATAAAGTTAGGTTTAGTGGTTTTGCTGTGTATTTGTTTTCCGATTTCCTTACATTTAAAACCATTACACAGTTAATAACTCAAAAAGTATCAGTGTACAAATGTCCAGCCTGAGAAGGTATCCGCAAAACTGCCACATTTCAAAGAATGTCATTATCCAGTTCAGAGTTACAAATACTTAAAAAACATTTTTAAAATTGAATGGTCTTCCCACTTAAAGGACCAGTCAACACAATAGATTTGCATAATCAACAAATGCAAGATAACAAGACAATGCAATAGCACTTAGTCTGAACTTCAAATGAGTAGTAGATTTTTTTATAACAAATTTCCACAGTTATGTATATTTCCACTCCCCTTGTACCATGTGATAGCAATCAGCCAATCACAAATGCATATACGTATAGTCTGTGAATTCTTGCACATGCTCAGTAGGATCTGGTGACTCAAAAAGTGTAAATATAAAAGACACTGCACATTTTTTTTAATGGAAGGAAATTGGAAAGTTGTTTAAAATGACATGCTGTATCTGAATCATGAAAATTTAATTTAACCTGAGTGTCCCTTTAAACTATTCCCTACTGTACAGCAATAGTATTAATATATTCATTTTAACTCAAATATATTTATTCTATTTTAATTTTTAAAATTGTATTTAACAGAAACAAAGTAATATGTAAGTAGTACCTATTTTATTTTCTAGTAAAGCGTTTAATGTGCATGTCACAGATACCAGACAGCTAAGGCTACCCCCACCCCCTACAACCTCATCCCTGTTGTTTCTCAGTGGTTTTGGGCTCCTCAGAGCAACCACAATCTCTGGAAGCTTTTGTTTGCTTGTTTTGTGAAGAGCTGGTGTATGACCAGGAAAACCTTCTGGCGGAGCTACCCAGTCGGGGTAGCCGGGGTATCCGTCATAGTGCACTACCCAGTAATGTTCACAGGTGCACACATAGAGGCCCATTTATCAAGCTCTGTATGGAGCTTGAGGGCCCTTGTTTCTGGCGAGTCTTCAGACTCGCCAGAAACACAAGTTATGGAGCAGTGGTCTAAAGAACCATAACCCTGTCCGCCTGCTCTGATGAGGCAGACAGGAATCACCACAATTCAACCCGATCGAGTACGATCCGGTTGATTGACACCTCCCTGCTGGCGGCCCATTGGCCACGAGTCTGCATGAGCATGCTTATAGCTAACTTCTCTAGCAATAACTGATTTGGCTGTGAGCAACTCTTTCTTTAGCGAGAGGTGAATCATTGTGATGAAGTTAATAAGATATACAGTATATGCTTAAGAACCCCCAATCGTGATGACCGCTCTCTGAAATAGCCCCTAGGGGATACACACTCTTCTCAGTCCTCAAAGCAAATACTTTCTCTTAAGATATTTCCTATTTAAAGGGCTACCCTCATCAATAGGTAGATGGGAAGACACAATGCCATAATTATGTACTTCCCTTTAGTCTTGGTTGGGTAATTACTTAAAGGGATACTAAACCCACTTTTTTTTTTCTTTAATGATTCAGATAGAGCATGCAATTTTAAGCAACTTTCTAATATACTTCTATTATCAATTTTTCTTCTTCTCTTGCAATCTTTATTTTAAAAGCAGGAATGTTACGCTTAGGAGCCGGCCCATTTTTGGTTCAGAACCTGGGTTTTGCTTACTTATTGGTTTGCTAAATGTAGCTTCCAATAAGAAAGCGCTATCCAGGGTGCTGAACCTAAAATGGGCTGGATCCTAAGCTTTACATTCCTTCTTTTTTAAATAAAGATATCAAGATAATTAAGAAAAAATGATACTAGAACTAAATTAGAAAGTTGCTTAAAATTGCATGCTCTATCTGAATCATGAAATAAAAAAACTGAGTTTAGTGTCCCTTTAACTGATCAGAAAAATAATAAAAATGTATAAATATTCTAATGCTGTCAGTCAATAAAACACAGGAGGATTACTTATGGGACTATCTAAGGATCTAGAGAAGCTGAAGGTGGAGGATATGGAGTTCAAACATTTTATTGTGGAAAAATGGGGATGGGTGCTGGGCAGCAAATGTCAATTTTAGCAGGGTGGTTATTGTAGTGGTTTAGTGGGCAACAGAGTGGAGGCAGACAAGGTTTTTTAGGGGGTGTTTAAGTTTGGTGTATTGTAAATTTAGCTCCCTCAGTACTTTGTACCAGAGCTTGGGTAACGAAATAGGATGCATTGGACCAAATAGAATATAGAGCAGGGGTAAGCAAATTATGGCCTGGGGGCCACATCAGGCTTGGTGCCTGTTTTTGTACAGCCAGCAAGCTGAGAATAATTTTTCCCTGCACATGAAAATTATATGAAATTCAGACTTCAGTGTCCATAGATAAAGTTTTATTGGAATACAACCATTCTAATTAGGCTATGCATTTTCTCTGGCTGTTTTCATACTACAAAGGTCGAGTTGAGTAGTTGCCACAGAAACCAAACAAGTCACTCTCATCTTTTTGTCCAGCTGCTCAGCAGACTGCAATATACGTCAACACAATATTCTCAACTCAAAAGAAAGCAATGGTCAGAAAAATTACTGAATTAAAAATGGAATCTCATCACAGCAGAATTTCATCACAAAAACAACAAAATTAAAATGAAGCTACAACCAAAGTAAGGTTCTGAGGGGCTCATTTCTTTGTCATATATTTTGAATTACGTCAATAAAAATCTGTGGAACTGTGTTTTCTCTCTTGATATTGAAGTACATACAGAATGTCTTCCATTTTGCTTAATTGTCTGCAAAGCCCTTAAAAAGAAAAAGTTTGCTGGCCCATTTTATATTTACAATCATAATGTTATTAGTTATAGGAAGTATATTTTCCAGAATTATCCAGTTTCAACTCAGATAGAGGCTTCACAGAGGCAGGAAAGGTAAATGTTTAAAAAAATATTGCTAGTCTGCTTATTGGGGGGGCTTTATAAACATTTTAGTGCTTGAGATGCAAATTGCTGGTTGCATATTAAAGGAATAGTCTAGTCAAAACTAAACTTTCATTCAGATAGAGCAGACAATTTTAAGCAACTTTCTAATTTACTCCTAGGGACTGATTTATCAAGGCGTCAATCTCGACACATTCACAATGTGCTATACGCTCGCCATACATCGTTGGTGCTAATCTACATTCGACAGCCCTATTTATCAACAAGTCTGTCAAAAACACCCGTTTCAAGTCCGTGCGCGATTAGCATCGGACTGTTGATAAATAAGAGTCATCAATGTTGCGGATATCCTTATTTTTCAAATTATCTACCCTGAATGTCTATCAAATGAATTTTTTGTTTTTTCCAACTTTATTTATACCATTTCATTACTTTCCCTGAACAAGCACATTTTTCTAAAGCTAATCTTTCATTTTTCATCTGTTGATATCCAAGAAATAGCTAGATTTATACCTGAACAAACAATAATATCTCATAGAAAATTATTTTTCTATTAATTTTTATACAAAAAATCTGATATATGATATTTTCCCATAAATTAATGTGTATTTGTGTTTCTAGAAGTCATGATATGTTTATCTCATGTTTTTATATTTTTTTAAAATGATTATTAATGCTTGAATTTGTACATAAATCTTTGCACATACTTGTATAAATATATATATATGTGTTATGTCAGAAATGTTTTGCAACCATATTTACATGTCCCTAAATTCTTTTTTTTTGTTCTAAACAATGTTGTCTTTCATATCTCTGTGTTTATTTATAGTACTATATGAATATATTGTAAATAAATTATTATTCTGAGTAAGAATAATTGGGAATATAACATGGAATCAGAATATCATATGTATTTATTTGCAAATAATGGATATTTTAAGAGCTGGGCCAGTTTTATTTCTGCACCTGTGTATCACTTCCTGATTAAAGTCTAGTTTTAAACACTACTCCTACACAGGTGTTTAAGATGATATTTCTTAATAAAAATGAAATTCAAGAGAAGGAAGAAAATAGGATGACATTAAAGAGGTGATTTTAATTTCTGCTCTATCTGGTTCATGACAGTTTAATGTTAGGTAGACTATCCCTTTGAGCTATCAGTTTAAGATTATATTGAATCAAACATCATTTGATTATTAAAATCATTTTCAAAAATGTTACACTGTGTGGCCTAATGTCATCATCAATGTTTATCTTTAATACTAATTTCACATATACATACTTTCAAAGTATAATACACAATGTAACAATTAGCACTTACAAGTTCTGATGAGTGATCAATGACAAGTATAGAGCAATTTGATTTGTTAGTGATAGTATAAAATGTATACAGGTGGCCCTCGGTTTACAACGGTTCAATTAGCACCGTTTCAGAATAACAACCTTTTTTTCAGTCATGTGACTGCTATTGAAAAGCATTGAGAAGCAGTGCATTTATTAAAATAGCCAGTAGGTGGAGCTGTTCGCTTGTGTTGCAGCAAAGATATGCAAGCCAAGCAAGCTGAAATTAATCAGTTTAACCAGACCTGAGCTATTGAGCAGCTTGCAAAGGAACAAGATCTTCCTGTCTATAAATCAGTCCAGATTGAAAATGCATAGAAAGAACTGTTTGCAGAAAAATGCAAGTAAAGTCTGTGTTGTGTGATTATTTTATTATTGTGATTATTTATTTATTTGTTCATTTTACTTAGTTTAATTATATATTCAGTGTTTTGTGGTTATTTTATTAGGTTTATAATGCTGTTTAGCAAATGGTTTTGTTCATTTTACTAGTTTAATTATATATTCAGTGTTGTGTGATTATTTTATTAGGTTTATAATGCAGTTTAGCATTTAAAAATCTTCATTTCAAAGCTTTAAAAATAATGTATTAGGTGTTACTTATGCCAATTTTGAGAGGGGCATGGAACCTAACTCTCTCACTTCCCATGGACTTACATGATAAACTGAGTTTCAATTTACAATGGTTTCGATTTACAACCATTCCTTCTGGAACCTAACCCCGGCGTAAACTGAGGGCTACCTGTATTTAAATCAGATTGGCTGATTTAATTAATCACTTGATTATGCGTTTCCCAATAAAAAGTGGTGGATAATTTTTCTAGTTTGTGGGTTGTTTAGGAGTTTGAATATTGTGTCAAATTTGATGCAAAGTATTGCTTCACATTTGGTGCAAAGCATTGCGTCAAATTTGGTGCGAAGTGAAGAGTGGAACTTGTATTACATGCGTTAAACATGGTTTAAATAGATTTATCAAAAAAAGAAAGTTAGCTATATTATGTAATGTATTTATTTCATTTTTATACCATATTTACTAGTGCTGCTGCCAGACAGGCATTTACTGTCATTATCAATGCATTTGTTGATGCACATCTACTTGTGCAGCCTGTTGCTGGTTTATTAATCTCCTCCTTTCATTCCTGTATAAATAATTTGTCCCCTTGCTTTGTAATGAACTTTACGACAGAGAGATGATACATAACCTATAAGTAGGGTAACATCTCCCTACTTGATTTTATTTAGTAATAAGGGCAGATCTTAATATATTTTGTTATCACAAAAGGTTAACGTGACGTGAAACATTTTTATTATACTTCATAATTCAGATGGTTCATTAAAGGGACACTGAACCCAATTTTTTTCTTTTGTGTTTCAGATAGAGCATGCAATTTTAAGCAACTTTCTAATTTACTCCAGGAATATAAGCATAGGTGTCGGCCCATTTTTGGTTCAGACATGGGTAGCACTTTCTGATTGGTGTCTAAATGTAGCCACCAATCAGCAAGCACTACCCAGGTGCTGAACCAAAAATGGTCCGGTTCCTATGCTTACATTCAAATAAAGATAAAGCGTAATTTAGAAAGTTGCTTAAAATCTGAATCATGAAAGTTTAATTTTGACTAGACTATCTCTTTAAGCTTATGTAACAAAGTGCTTTTGTTAAACATTCTGTTGTGGGACTATTTTATTTTTCTGTAGTTTTAGTTCATCAAAATCAGCAGCTGTCAGCTTTGTATTCATGTATGACTTGCATGTTCTTACATTACCTGTATCTGTTTTCTCAATAAAGAGGACTTGGATTAATATATATATATATATATATATATATATATATATATATATATATATATATATATATATATATATATATATATATATATATATATATATATTAGGTAAGGAAGATAGTGTAAATTCTACAGCGCTACTCTCTGTGGGTATATACACAATTACGTAGACCCGTTGGTATAAGCCCAATATTGTCTACAGAAGTACAGTATTACAAATACAGCCTATGTACACAAATTAAGATACACAGATTAATATACGGTTGCGTGGGAAGTGTGTAATGTCCATACAATCTCTGCGTTATACCGCAATTATTATATAGCAGTGTTATAGGAACCAATAGTTGACAACAGCAAAGACACTTCTAATGGCGAGTCCTAAAGTGGTCTCTCAGTTCACTTACTTCTGTGTCCTCAATCATATGAGGTAAGTGATGAGTGGTATAGACAGGTCCCGAATGGAACGAGATTCCTTCCGTTTTAGCCAATTTCTATTCCTCAGGCTCACTCAAACGTTACCCTTCCTTTTCTTTTCCCCTTCTTATATACGATTAGCCCGCTTGTCACAGGAACTCCTTGTCAGAGTCAGAAGAAGCCGGAGTCAAAATCAGGCGACCAACCAGTCTGCTCTCATCCAAGGTAATCCTGAAAACCTGGCTTGTTGGGGAAGCCAGGTTTTCAGGATTACCTTGGATGAGAGCAGACTGGTTGGTCGCCTGATTTTGACTCCGGCTTCTTCTGACTCTGATTTTGGATTCTAGTACTATTTGCCTCTAGTGCCTATTCACTCTCTGGCAGACCTGTTCCTTCTCTGGTGTCTTCTAATCGAGTTGTATGGAAATGTGTGCCTAAAACCTGCTGTTGAATTCCTCACCTGCAAGCTAACAAGGAGTTCCTGTGACAAGCGGGCTAATCGTATATAAGAAGGGGAAAAGAAAAGGAAGGGTAACGTTTGAGTGAGCCTGAGGAATAGAAATTGGCTAAAACGGAAGGAATCTCGTTCCATTCGGGACCTGTCTATACCACCCATCACTTACCTCATTTACCTTATTTACTTCTATTATCAAATTGTCTTCAATCTCTTGAAATGTTTTGTTGAAAAGAATGGACGTAAGCTCAGAAATGCATACCTCCTAACTGTCCCGATTTTCACGGGACAGTCCCGATTTTGGGGGTCTGTCCCTCTGTCCCAGGTTGCTAGCCATCTGTCCCGAATTGCCCCATGCATTAAAAAAAAAAATAATAACATTTTTTTTTAAAGTTCTATTGGGCCCATACTCAGAAGCAGCTGGCTCTTCTCTCCCATGGTTATATACCTGTTAGATTCCTTGTGGAAAATTAATGGTGTGTGGGTTAAGTAGGAGTAAGAAGGCTGTATACCCTCTGACCTCAGGTAATGGTGACCTCTAACCCCTGGTAGTGATAACGTCTAACCCCTGGTGATAATACTAGCATGCCTTCAGTTTTATACGATGAGCAGTGCAACACCAGGGTAACGAACAGTGGCAGCCTCAGACTGCCAGTTTATGTGCTTGCCAACCCCAGGACCTCATACAATGAGTTACAGATACCCATATATGATGTAGTGTGTGTCTATCTGTATCTATAAGTGTGTATGTGTGTGTATCTGCATGTATAAGTGTATGCTGTGTACTGTGTGTATCTGTATGTATAAGTGTATGCTATGTAGTGTGTGTGTGTCTGCCTGTATAAGTGTATGATATGTAGTGTGTGTCTGCATGTGTAAGTGTATGCAATGTAGTGTGTGTGTATCTGTATGTATAAGTGTATGCTATGTAGTATGTGTGTATCTGCATGTATAAGTGTGTATCTGCATGTATAAGTGTATTCTATGTAGTGTGTGTGTGTGTATCTGCATGTATAAGTGTATGCTGTGTAGTGTGTGTGTCTATCTGTATGTATAAGTGTGTGTGTGTGTGTGTGTATCTGTATTTATAAGTGTATGTGTGTATCTGCATGTATAAGTGTATGCTGTGCAGTGTGTGTGTATCTGTATTTATAAGTGTATGTGTGTATCTGCATGTATAAGTGTATGCTGTGCAGTGTGTGTGTGTGTGTGTATCTGTTTGTATAAGTGTGTGTGTATCTACATGTATAGGTGTATGCTGTGTAGTGTGTATCTAAATGTATAAGTGTAAGCTATGTAATGTGTGTGTATCTGCATGTGTAAGTGTATGCTATGTAGTGTGTTACTGTGCTTTTTTGCTAACTTTTAAGTCCAGAATCTGGAATATTAATGGGGAATGCAGAGAACAGTTTTAAAGAATCTTTTATTAAATTTCCAATTAAGATAAAAATATTTTTCACTGTATTTATTTATAATTTATGGAATTGTATTTATATTACTTTGGTCTTATGATTTTTAAGCCCCGCCCCTTTCAAATTTTTGCTGCAGGGGGGGGAGGGGGGTGTTCCCTTTAAATGCCCCTTTACTTACCTTGCAAGACATTTGTTTATATATATATATATATATATATATGTGTGTGTGTGTGTGTGTATATGTATATATATATATATATATATATATATATATATATATATACATTAAAATAGTAACTCAAATTTAAAGCATGATTATAATGGACAGAACTATAACTTTGTTTTAAGAATTTTTAGCTATTGCTTTAAGAAGAAAAGAACCCAAAAAAAAAACTATTGCATAAGTCTTGACCTATAAAATTTTGAAATAACTTCTGTTTGTTTTCTGAGCCCAGACATTGACATTGTAAAATCAAGATCATTTGCTCTTTAGAAATGGAGTCAATGAACGATGTAAAGCAAGTTGATGCGATGTGTGTGCCTATCTGTCGTATTTTAGATAAACAACAGACAATAACCATTCTTTTTGAGCCGGTGTTGTTCACACAAGCCCCTATCCTCCATAACAAGCGATGTTCATCATTATGATGTATGTTTCCACATTTCTTTCACGTCCCTTTCTTAGCACAGATATTCTTTTCTCTTCGCTGATTGCTTTTTTCTTGCTTGACCATTACTCTGCTTGATAGCTTTAGGTTATCGCTGAATCCCATCTCCCACTCCAATAAGGACCATGATTGATACTAATCTTCCTCACAGGACACATTTATTGGAAACAGAATGGAAACCTTTCTGTAAATCTCTGCTTTCTACTTGCTAACAATTTGCAAGGCTGTCCCTTGCAGGTATTGCTGGTGCTAAAAACCCAACTCTGCAATCATCCATGAAACCAACACTTTGTTTCCTTTTCTAAGTGTGAAGAAGTTAAAGGATTGCTCTGTTGGTGGCAATAGCAAATTTAAGGAACATGTCTTGATATTGTTGGCTTGGGATTGTTAAGCGCACAACACAAGATCTTGTTCCTCATTGGAGATGGACAAAAACTTTACAGTATCCCCTTCTATGGCATTAAAGGGACATTAAACACTTTGAGATGGTAATATAAAATGATAAATTGTATATAATAAAACAACTCTGCAATATACTTTCATTATTTATTTTGTCCTCTTTGCCTGTAATTCCATTCTGAAATTGTGAGCTTTTCAGTTCCTGTTAGAAATGGAAGTGCAGAACACTGTTAAATCCAGCACAACCATTGGCTGCACAATCTAATGACCTATGTATAACTGTCCCTAATTGGCCACAGCAGAGAAGGTAACACAAGTTACAACATGGTAGCTCCCAGTGTTTTATAGACACTAAAACTTTACACTTATTTTGTCACTTTTTAAACAACTAATGAAACTTTAAAAAAAATACATCTACATGTAAGTCATGGACTAATCTTTTCTTTGAATGCATCATTCTATCTAGCATGTATTTAGTGTTTAATGTCCCTTTAAAGGCTCATTTGTTCATTTTCTTTAGCCCTATGGAGTTGAGAATGTTTCTATTTCTTGCCCCTTTTACGTTTATGTACACGTTAGGCTCCTACCTCCATTTTTTTTTAAAATTACCTTCATTTTAAAAGAATAAACATCATTGTGTGCTTTTTAAAAAGCTTTTACTGGAACATCAGAAATATTTTTGTTCTTTAAGAATTTTTTTTTTAAACAAAACTCCTAAAATGGAATTAAGTTTAGGTATAGGGAAACTTTCTTTAGTAAATATATTTGGCCCAAGAGAATTCATGTTGTTTATGTTTGTTTGTTTTTTAAATTTTGGAATGTCACTCCCTTTATTTTTGTTTGGTTTTATACATTCTGGGCCCCTTATAATTTGCATGATATCATCATGGGAGGATGTCAGCAGCACCATACAAAGCTACTGAGTTGGCATTGGCTGAGATAAATAAGAGGCCTTTGTTTGAAAAGCATCATGGGTATTACAGTCTGCTGTCTAAAACTAAGAACCCTGTCACAGCATAAGATTATTATTTTTTTTAAGGTATAGAAAGATCAAAAGTGAAATGTGTATTTCAATTTTAAAAAGAAGCATTTTTGCAATATACTTCTAATAGCAAAAATGCTTCTAGTAACAGTTATCACTGATTTTCAGTGGCATACGCACATATGCTGTGAGGGGCCCATACACAGTATTCAAACATCTCAGCAGTTGCTTGTATGACAGAAATTAAATCTTCACTGATGCAATACACACCACCCATAGCTGTCTGTGGAGTCGTGGGTCGATCACAATCGATCACAATCAATCACAAACTTTTATGATTCAGATAGGGCATGCAATTTTAATCAACTTTCCAATTTACTTTTATCATAAAATTTGTTTGTTCTCTTGATATTCTTTTTTGAAAGCTAAACCTATGTAGGCTCAAACTGATTTCTAAGCCATTGAAGGCCACCTCTTATCTCATTTTGAGAGTTTTTCACAGACACTGATAGTTCATTTGTAACATATAGATGTGTGCTCACTCCAGCGGAGCTATTTATGAGTACACACTGATTGACTTAAATGCAAGCCTGTCAAAAAAAAACTGAGATAAGGAGGCAGTCTGCAGTATGCAGAGATACAAGGTAATCACAGAGGGAAAAAAGTGTATTAATATAAGAGTGTTGGTTGTGCAAAACTGGGGAATGAGTAATAAAGAGATTATCTTTTTAAACAATAAAACATTTCAGTACACTGTTGTCAGGATACAAACTGAAAATCCAACCAAAATTGACATATACAATGGCCGTGCCGCACTTCTTAAGGTTACAGTACAGTTCTTTTAATTTAACTCCTATATAAATTGTGTAAGGGAAGTACTCATTCACATTTGTGAGATTAACCTATATAATCCAAATTCATACTAATCACTGCTTAAAGGGACAGTATACAGTAAAATTGTTTTTCCCTTAATGTATTTTAAATGACTTGTTATACCAGCTGCAGAGTATAAAATGTATGAGAAATTGCATTTTCAGGTTTATTTGTGGATATGAAATTGCTGTTTTTGTGCTTTGAAACCACAGCCTATTGAAATGGGTTGAGCTTGCAGGTAAAATGAGATCTCATTATGTTATCACTTTGTATACACACAGCTTCCTTATCTTATATTTGTTTGTAAACCAAAGCTCAATACTTATAAAGAACAATTGAAAATTATCATTTCATTAGCTATATCTCCGGGAATGTAATTTCTTCTGCTGGCTGTGTTTACATAGTCTGTCAATATCTTGGACTTTCTAATTTACTTCTATTATCTAATTTGTTTCATTCTCTTGGTATCATTTGTTGAAGGAGCAGCAATGCACTAATGGTTTCTAACTGAACACATTGGTGAGCCAATTACAATCAATATAGATATGCAGCCACCAATCAACAGCTAGAACCTAGGTTCTCTGCTGCTTCTGAGCTTGCCTAGATAAACCTTTCAGCAAAGGATAACAAGAGAAGGAAGCAAATTAAATTATGGAAAGTTGTTTAAAATTGCATTCTCTATCTGAATCATGAAATACATTTTTGGGGTTTCATGTCCCTTTAACCCCTTAATGACAACTGACGTACCAGGTACGTCATGCAAAAACTAACAGTTAATGACAATAGACGTACCTGGTACGTCAGTTGTCTAACAGAGTGCTGGAAGCGATCACAATCGCTTCCAGCAGCTCTGAGGGTATTGCAGTGATGCCTCGATATGGAGGCATCCTGCAATACCACTTTACAAGCCTCCGATGCAGAGAGAGCCACTCTGTGGCCCTCTCTGCACCGGTAGCGATGGTGCCGTTGTCCGGGTGTGAGGGAGCATGCGGGCGCGTGCACGAGGCGTGTGCGCGTGAACGTGTATGGTGCTCGTGCATGGGGCGCACGTGCGCGCATTAGCCACACTGACACCAATGAATGAGGGCAGAAAGGGAGAAAAAGGTAAAAAAAAAATAATTAAATATAAAAGGATCTGGGAGGGGGAGGGGGTGGGGGCATTGTGGGGGGGCTGCTACACTACAGAAAGAGATTTAAGTTAAAAATAAAATAAAAATACTTTGGTTTTTGGGGGCCAAACTGGGTACTGGCAGACAGCTGCCAGTACCCAAGATGGTGGTAATTAGGTAGGGGAGAGGGTTATAGAGCTGAAGGGGGGATAAGGGAGGTTGGGGCTAAGGCAGGGGTCCATCACAGCTAAAATATTTTATTATTTTTATTTAAAAAAAAAAAAAAAAAACTATTTTATTTAGTACTGGCAGACTTTCTGCCAGTACTTAAGATGGCGGGAACAATTGTGGGGTGGGGGAGGGAAGAGAGCTGTTTGGGAGGGATCAGGGGGTGGGATGTGTCAGGTGGGAGGCTGATCTCTAAAATTAACCCTGCAAGCTCCCTACAAGCTACCTAATTTAACCCCTTCACTGCTGAGCATAATTAACGTGTGGTGCGCAGCAGCATTTAGCGGCCTTCTAATTACCAAAAAGCAACGCCAAAGCCATATAAGTCTGCTATTTCTGAACAAAGGGGATCCCAGAGAAGCTTTAACAAAAAATTCTGCCATAATAGCACAAGCTGTTTGTAAATAATTTCAGTGAGAAACCTAAAATTGTGAAAAATGTAAAGTTTTTTTTTTTATTTGCTCGCATTTGGCGGTGAATTGGTGGCATACAATATACCAAAATGGGCCTAGATCAATAATTGGGGTTGTCTACTACACTACACTAAAGCTAAAATTAACCCTACAAGCTCCCTAATTAACCCCTTCACTGCTGGGCATAAAACACGTGTGGTGCGCAGCGGCATTTAGCGGCCTTCTAATTACCAAAAAGCAACCCAAAAGCCATATAAGTCTGTTATTTCTGAAAAAAGGGGATCCCAGAGAAGCATTTACAACCATTTGTGCCATAATTGCAGAAGCTGTTTGTAAATAATTTCAGTGGGAAATCTAAAGTTTGTGACAAATTTTGTGAAAAAGTGAACTTTTTTTTTTTTTATCGCATTTGGCGGTGAAATGGTGGCATGAAATATACCAAAATGGGCCTAGATCAATACTTTGGATTGTCTTCTAAAAAAAATATATACATATCAAGGGATATTCAGGTATTCCTGACAGATATCAGGGTTCCAATGTAACTAGTGCTAATTTTGAAAAAAAATGTTGGTTTGCTACTTGTATTTATTGCCCCATAAATTGCAAAAAAAGCAAAGAACGTGTAAACATTGGGTATTTCTAAACTCAGGACAAAATTTAGAAACTATTTAGCATGGGTGTTTTTTGATGATTGTAGATGTGTAACAGATTTTGGGGGTCAAAGTTAGAAAAAGTGTGTTTTTTTTTCCATTTTTTCCTCATATTTTTTTTTTTTTTTTTTTAGTAAATTATAAGACATGATGAAAATAATGGTATCTTTAGAAAGTCCATTTAATGGCGAGAAAAACGGTATATAATATGTGTGGGTACAGTAAATGAGTAAGAGGGAAATTACAGCTAAACACAAACACTGCAGAAATGTAAAAATAGCCATTGTCATTAAGGGTAAGAAAATTGAAAAATGGTCCGGTCATTAAGGGGTTAAAGAGACACTGAACCCAATTTTTTTTCTTTTGTGATTAAGATAGAGCATGGAATTTTAAGCAACTTTCTAATTTACTCCTATTATCAAATTTTCTTCATTCTCTTGGGATCTTTATTTGAAATGCAAGAATGTAAGTTTAGATGCCGGACCATTTTTGGTGAACAACCTGGGTTGTTCTTGCTGATTGGTGGGTAAATACACCCACCAATTAAAAGCTGCTGTCCAGAGTTCTGAACCCAAAAAACCCCTAGGTGCCTTCTTTTTCAAATAAAGATAGCAAGAGAACGAAGAAAAGTTGATAATAGGAGTAAATTAGAAAGTTGCTTAAAATTGCATGCTCTATCTGAATCACGAAAGAAAAAAACTGGTTTCAGTGTCCCTTTAAGTGAAGAAACTTTCAGTGTAGGCTGGGAAACCACAGGCTAAATCAGCTATCTCAAATACTGAAATAAAGGTAAATAAGGTACTTGTAAACAATTAAATACACTCCAGCAGGAAAGAAAAGATCATTTAGAACAAATTAAAAGGAAGAACATTTTTGGACCAACTGTCCCTTTAACAATATGAATGTATTTTGTAAACAATATTCACAATTTTTTAATTAATTTTAAAAGAACCATTTTCTAGACTGGAGAGAGATACATATGAATCAATAATGTACATCTGATTTCAATAATGAAGCCGTAAGTACTGGAAATTGCACTGTCCTGAATGTGTTTTGACTTGGTTGTCACAAAGGCGTGGTCCTGCTTGAAAGCCCAATCACAAAAGCATGTTTGTTTTTTAAAACCCAGTAACGAAAACAATGCACGTGTCTAATAGAATGATTCCAAGGGGTAGTTTTATTAAATGTCTAATGTCTAATGGACATGATCTGCTGTAGCGATCATGTCCGCCCGACATCGCTAAATGCCGACAGCATATGCATTTAACATTGCACAAGCATTTTTAGTGAAATGCTTATGCAATGCCGCCCCCTGCATATTTGCTGCCAATTGGCCGCAAGCAGGGGGTGTCAATCATCCCAATCATATCTGATCAGAATGATTGCTGTCCGCCACCTCAGAGGTGGCCGATGAGTTAAGGAGCAGCGGTCTTAGACCGCTGCTTCTTAACTTTTGTTTCCGGTGAGCCTGAAGGCTCACGCAGAAACATCTGCATTCGCAGCTTAAAAAATCTGCCCCCAAAGTGTCAAACAAGCAATTTCAGGGGATTTATCAAGTGCCGTTTAGCGTTGATTTCTCAATAAGTGTCAAATGGTCTTGAAAACCCGTAGTGTCGAGAAACCAGGATGTGATCATAGAGAACTTTTCAACTCCATTTTAAAAAAAAGCACTATTGTGATTGCGTGGAAACGAAAAGTGCCCTTGTTTTGTTAGAACAATTGGGACATACAGCGCTCTACTTTGTATTAATATAAATATAGTTAAACGTTTAGTAACCTTATTATTATTACATTTGGAATTCCATAAATAATATCGTCATTAAAGGAGCAGTAAAATCTAAATTTAACATAAATTAATTGGATAGAGTATCACATTCTAAACAACTTTCCAGTTTACTAATATAGAAAGAGGGAGCGCCAGCTATAGGCTAAAGTATCAGATTAACAGAATTGATCAAAATGATATTTAAAATAAATTTAATACATTCACATAAACTAGGGTACCCTATGTACTTATATCAATTTAGTTAAAAATAGAGTAAGTGCCCCTCAGGAGAGAGGGAAAAACCAAAACACATAAACACAAAAAAGAGGTGTATTAAAAGTACCAAATGATATAAAAAGTCTTAATAAGTGATGATATCCTTAACAAATATCCTGTGTAACAGATTCTGTGCCCCTGTGAATCCAATTATAATCCTGTGTGTATGATGGAGCATCCAAAAAATCAAAAATAAAAATGAAAATAATAATCAAAAATATATGATAAAAATAAAAATTGGAGAAAAGTGAAAAAAGTGAATCAAGTGAAAAAAGCGAAAAAAAAAAATGGATAAAAAATCCAATGGGATCCAACAAATGCAGCTCCTGCAAGAACAAAAATCACAGAGTGCAGTAACGCCAATACAAATATAAACTTAATTGAAAATAGGCTTACCCTATATGTAAACTCGAGCAGTGACTACTTATAAGATGTATATAGAAGCGTTTCGGCCCCAAACTGGGCCTTTCTCAAGGTCTTCAAAGTATCTAAATACCAAAACAAACAAAAATACTAAGTTACAAAAAATAACAAACACTAAATTACGGAAAATAAAGAAAGAAATTATCCAAAATAGCCCTATCAAAATAAAAAAGCCCACCCAAAATAAAAAAAACCCTAGCCTACAATAAACTACTAATGGCCCTTAAAAGGGTCTTTTGGGGGGCAATGCCCCAAAGATATCAGCTCTTTTACCTGTAAAAAACACAAAGACCCCCCCAACATAAAAACCACCACCCAACTAACCCCCCAAAATAAAAATCCTAATTCTAAAAAAACCTAAGCTACCCATTGCCCTAAAAAGGGCATTTGTATTGCCCTTAATAAAATAAACCTTAAAAAACCCAAATAAACCTTAAAAAAGCCTAACACTAACCCCCTGACGATCCACTTACAGTTTTTGAAGTCCGCTTGAACGATCTTCATCCCGGCGGAGAAGTCCTGATCCAAGCAGCAAGAAGTCTTCATCCAGATGGCCTCTTCAATCTTCATCCAGGCGGCATCTTCTATCTTGATCCCGGAGGCGCGGAGTGGGCCCATTGCCCTAAAAAGGGCATTTGTATTGCCCTTAATAAAATAAACCTTAAAAAAACCAAATAAACCTTAAAAAAGCCTAACACTAACCCCCTGACGATCCACTTACAGTTTTTGAAGTCCGCTTGAACGATCTTCATCCCGGCGGAGAAGTCCTGATCCAAGCAGCAAGAAGTCTTCATCCAGATGGCCTCTTCAATCTTCATCCAGGCGGCATCTTCTATCTTGATCCCGGAGGCGCGGAGTGGGTCCATCCTGAAGACATCCGGTGCCGAGCATCCTCTTCATATGGTCGCCGCCGTACACTGAATCTTCAATACAAGGTACACAATCCAAGATGGCGTCCCTTGCATTCCTATTGGCTGAAATTTTTGAATCAGCCAATAGGAATTAGGGCTGCTAAAATCCTATTGGCTGTTCAAATCAGCCAATAGGATTTAAGCAGCTCTCATTCTATTGGCTAATTCAAATTAATGGCGGATTAGTGGTTAATACATTTATTAGGTTTATTGCGATGTGGGTTAATAGCGGTGTCACGAATATCTCAGGATTCAGCTGCTAAGGAGTTAACTTTGTGTAGCTTGGACTCAAAACAGTTATTTGTTTTTCAAGAAGAATTGTGTTTGTGTCTTCTTTGAAGTGCCAGGAGCATCATAAATGCTTGGCAGTGTAAACAGGACAGACTTTTATGGCCTAAGCTGTCAGGAGCAGGGCATGATGTAGAACAGGGCCCCCCAGCACATCTCCTGAGGAGGTCAATAAAGGGACATGGGTTATGTATATATGTGGGTTAAAACTGCTATACCCTTAAAGGAAGGTAAATATGACAACCTATGGCATATTTGATATCAAACCGATTCTCCCAATAAAACTAAAAAGGTTCTACATATGTAAACATAGAAATTTCTTACCTAGCAGGAATGATAATGGATTGTATAAATTCAGGCAAGAAATTAGTCTATTGAAGATTGTAAAGACAGGGGGGTTTCTTAGCCCTCCCAGGAGGGTGTGGTTAAGCAACCTGATCTCTGAAAAGTAGTTTTAAGAATCTTATTTCTTAACAATAAGAGTGTCATTCTTACAAGGGGAGCTGCTGTACAGAAGTAAGGAGCCATCTTTTTCATGCCAGCCCCTGGCGCATATCTTGAAGACTAGGAAAGTATTAAATTCTGTTTTTCTCCTTTTTATTTTAAAATACTGTTTGCGTGTGTAATTTTATTTGTAACAACTTTTTATTAATAATGCATTGTGTATAATATTTTTGGCATAATAAATAATTCCTTTATTAAGTTTGGCCTTTGTCTAATAATTGAACCACGTTACTGAAAGAGACTGGAATATTAGAACTGTATAATTTAGGTTATTTTCTGCTAAATTGTATTTCTACAGTTAATGTGTAGAGTCTGGGTTTTTCCTTATGATTTTCCCTTTGATAAATTTTAAGTGGTGGCAGTATTTGAGCTATAGGATTAATAGTTTATTGTGGGTGGCATTAAAAGGGATTGTTGGGCATTTCTCTTACGTCTAGTACAGATTAAGGGAGGTCGGTTAACTCTTGCACCCACTAAACTGAATCACAAGCTTGCCTGGTGTGGCTAGATTGTGACCTGTTGGTGACAGAAAAGGGGGCTGAAAACCCTTTCTGTGCCAAATAAGTGACTGGCGCAGGGTTGGATAACCTTGGTTCGTCACAAGCGGATTAAGAGTTAATACATTTATTAGGTTTATTGTGATGTGGGTTAATGGCGGATTAGGGGTTAATACAGTTATTAGGTTTACTGCGATGTGGGTTAATGGCTGATTATGGGTTAATACATTTATTAGGTTTATTGCGTTGTGGGTTAATGACGGATTAGGGGTTAATAGTTTTAATAGGTTTATTGCGATGTGGGTTAATGGTGGATTAGAGGTTAATACATTTAGTAGGTTTAATGCAATGTGGGTTAATGGCGGATTAGGGGTTAATCCTATTGGCTGATTGCATCAGCCATTAGGATTTTTTCTACCTTAATTCCGATTGGCTGATAGAATTCTATCAGCCAATCGGAATTGAAGGGGCGCCATCTTGGATGACGTCATTTAAAGGAACCTTCATTCAGTCGTTGGCCGTGGACAGAAGAGGATGCTCCGCGTCAGATGTCTTGAAGATGGACCCGCTCCACGCCGGATGGATGAAGATAGAAGATGCCGTCTGGATGAAGACTTCTGCCTGGTTGGATGAAGACTTCTGCCCGTCTGGAGGACCACTTCTGCCCGGTTGGATGAAGACTTCTGCCCGTCTGGAGGACCACTTCTGCCCAGTTGGGTGAAGACGTCTCCCGGTAAGGTGATCTTAAAGGGGTTAGTGTTAGGTTTTTTTAAGGGGGGATTGGGTGGGTTTTAGAGTAGGGTTGGTTGTGTGGGTGGTGGGTTTTAAAGGGACAGTAAACCTTAAAAATAATGTTATATAATTCTGCACATAGTGCAGAATTATATAACATTATTTAGGTGCTATAGCCATAAACACATTTTTTACCTTTTAATTTGCTAAAAATATGCCGCTTTTACGGACCCGCTCTCTGCTCTCTGCTGAGCGGGTCTGTTATTTTTAGTCAGCGCATCGGGCCAGCTGTATAGTCACAGCCTGGCCCGACCGCGCCATAAGACTAAGTGCAGCTCGCTCCTGTCACAGGAGCGAGCTGCACTTAGTGCTATGGCGCGGTCGGGCCGGGCTGTGAATATACAGCTGGCCCGATGCGCTGACTAAAAATAACAGACCCCGCTCAGCAGAGAGCGGGTCTGTAAAAGCGCCATATTTTTAGCAAATTAAAAGGTAAAAAATGCGTTTATGGCTATAGCACCTAAATAATGTTATATAATTCTATAATGTGCAGAATTATATAACATTATTTTTAAGGTTTACTGTCCCTTTAATGTTGGGGCTCTTTTAAGGGCTATTTGTAATTTAGTGTAGGGTAGGGCTTTTTTTTATTTTGGGGGGCTTTTTTATTTTGTTAGGGGGATTAGAGTAGGTGTAATTAGTTTAAAAATCTTGTAATTTCTTTATTATTTTCAGTAATTTATTGTTTTTTTTTCGTACTTTAGATCATTTTATTTAATTGTAATTAATTGTATTTAATTTAGTTAATTTATTTAATTATAGTGTAGTGTTAGGTGTTAGTGTAACTTAGGTTAGGTTTTATTTTACAGGTAAATTTGTCTTTATTTTAACTAGGTAGTTATTAAATAGTTAATAACTATTTAATAACTATTCTACCTAGTTAAAATAAATAAAAACTTGCTGTAAAATAAAAATAAACCCTAAGCTAGATACAATGTAACTATTAGTTACATTGTAGCTAGTTTAGGGTTTATTTTATAGGTAAGTATTTAGTTTTAAATAGGAATTATTTAGTTAATGATAGTTATTTTATTTAGATTTATTGTAATTATATTTAAGTTAGGGGGGTTAGGGTTAGACTTAGGTTTAGGGGTTTAATACATTTAATATAGTGGCGGCGACGTTGGGGGCGGCAGATTAGGGGTTAATAAATGTAGGTAGGTGGCGGCAATGTCAGGGCGGGCAGATTAGGGGTTAATAATATTTAACTAGTGTTTGCGATGCGGGAGTGAGGCGGTTTAGGTTTAATATGTTTATTTTAGTGGCGGCGATGTCCGGTTCGGCAGATTTGGGGTTAAAATATTTATTTTAGTGGTTGCAATGTGGGGGGGGGGGGGCTCGGTTAAGGGGTTAATAGGTAGTTTATGGGTGTTAGTGTACTTTTTAGCACTTTAGTTAAGAGTTTTATGCTACGGCGTTGTAGTGTAAAACTCTTAACTACTGACTTTTAAATGCGGTACCAGGCTTGACAGGAGAGGGTCTACCGCTCACTTTTGGTCAGACTCGTAATACCGGCCTATGCAAGTCCCATGGAAAATATAGGATACCCAATTGACGTAAGTGGATTTGCGGTATTTCCGAGTCTGGCCAAAAAAGTGAGTGGTACACCTGTACCTGCAAGACTCGTAATACCAACGGGCGTTAAAAAGCAGCGTTAGGACCTCTTAACGCTGCTTTTTAACCCTAACGCACAACTCGTAATCTAGGCCATTGTTTCCAATGCAGCAAAGGATTCTGGGTAAGACAAGCAAATGAGGGTCACAATGATTATATATATATGTGTGTGTATGTGTATATATATATATATATATATATATATATATATATATATATATATATATATATATATATATATATATATATATATACACTTTATTTATGTATTTATATATATATATATATATTTATATATACACATATACACTTTCACTCAAATACCTAAAAACATGAAAAATCTTTTTTATTCAATTTTAATATTTTATCATGTGTATTTACTGTATATATTTCATATTCCAATGTTCTTCCTATAGCACACAAGTGATAAGTGTGTTAACAAAAGTGCCAGTATTTGGCGCTGGCAATCTAAGAGTTGTCAATGAAAAAAAAATCCAGTTATCCACAATGGGAAATGGAAATTAAATCTGTGTTTGGATGTTTTCCTCCGTATAGTACTACCGGAGCTCAGAACCTCACAGGTACTCTTACCATACAGCCGTCTGCAGCCGTGATGTAGATTAGTATTTTCCAATACCATCAGAAACGAGGAAGCACTGGAACGAGAAAAAAAAAGACTCAAGTGTAACAATATTTAAAAGGACGTAAGTGCGCATACAAAAATGGCTACTTACAAGAAATCAAACAGGTAAAAGCAATACAAAAATCAATGCGGTATGGAGATGGCATATACTCCGGACCTAAGAACGGATGGAAGTCTCTCACGGTCTTAGGTCCGGAGTATATGCCTTCTCCATACCGCATTGATTGTGAGAGACTTCCATCCATTCTTAGGTCCGGAGTATATGCCATCTCCATACCGCATTTTTTTTTTGTATTGCTTTTACCTGTTTGATTACTTGTAAGTAGCCATTTGTGTATGTGCACTTACGTCCTATTAAATATTGTTACACTTGAGTCGGGCTGCACCTGTCGTTTTTGTCTTGTTCTAGTGATAATACGTGTGCTAACCTGCATGCATTAAAAGTTTACTTCCAGTAGAGACTGTGCGCGAGCGACAATGCTAATAGAGCGGTACTTGTAATCTGGCCCTTTGTAAAAAAAAAAAATCTGCAGATAATGTACAGATAAAACTTTTGCTTCTATCTGAGTAACTTCGTGACATATTGTTTTTACAGGCAATTAATGTAGTATTTTTTCCCTTGGAATATGAGGATGCTCTGTTCCACATAACAAATATCCTGGTGTTTACTAGATGCAATATGTGAAAAAAATAACTGGAAAAAAAGAATATATATTTATAAACTCCTTTTTTGTGCGTCATTCTGCTCATTAGTGTATATATGCCAGAAGTATTTTACAAATCAGTATTCCATACAGAACATATGCAGGTAGTCAATTTCCAGTCTAAACAAAAGAAGAAATAAGACATCTTAATTGCTGCATGTTTTATTTTATACTACTGAAAAGGGCTTGAAATGACATATCTGTATCTGACAAGGTTTATTTATGAATTAAGGGACTATACTTTATACAACAGATATGTTTTTGGCAGGTATTCAAAAGAAAATAAGGCATTAGAGAATTGTAGGCGAGAAATCAGCTAGTGTTTCTTAATAAAGCCAATTTGATCTTTTTTATAATATTCTAGCTGCAAAGATGTGCTATAATTTGAGGAAATCACATTTACAGAGCAAATACATCAGGATGAAAAAACCTTATTTGATAATCTTAGCCTGTGCACTTTCGCCTTTTATTTAGAATGACCAAAACATATTTCTTACTTATTTATATGAGATATATAATAGGCGTGCTGTGTTATTCATTAATTAAAATATAACTATAACTTTTCGCAGTTCAAGGATCCTTTGTAGCATTGCCAGGAGTCCAGTTTTAATATTGGGGAAACCAATATTTCAACTTCCTGTGATTTAAATGTGTAAAAATAAATAATTAAATAAAAGAGTGGGCACTTCTGGTCTGAGGTGTGATATTGGGTCTAAATTAAAGGTACAATTTTTGTTAGGCAAACAACTGCTTAGAGTATATTGTATTTAAAGCAGCAACAGGAATGACTTTTCAAATAGATTGGACTCTTCCCCCACACACACACATTGTACATTGATTACTTCTGCTGTCTCCGATTTACATAGTTTTTCTATAACCCATACTGCAGTATTGATTTTTTCAGTATAGGTGGTGGTTTCAACAACCAAAAACAGCTGTTTCAGATGATGAATTAAAGGTAAAGGAGTTATTTTTTTTAAATAATTTAATACACTTCAGTGGGTAATATGGATCACTTGGAATGTATTAAAGGGAAGACAATTTTACAGTATAAAGTCCATCTGTAGGGACGTTAAACTGTTAAGTACAGCTACAGTAGTAAGGTTACTGTTTACCATGCATATACCGAAGCTTACTAACAGTCGTAGATCGTGGAACATGTGTATATACATTTGAGCTGATCCATTGTAGGTAGCTCATTTACACTATAGAGACTTTAAGATAACATTTTCTAATTATTCAGCTACACTATATCTAGGGTGTTGTTCAGTGAACACCTCTAGTGCTCATTCCACTACTTTTAAGTCATTCACTTTGCCTATTATACTTAATATATTCATCTCAGAAACCTAAGTGTGTTTTTAACTTTCACTTTCCTATTTTAACTGTGTGTCATTTTTTATTTAATAAAATTTATGTTTTATAATTAGTTGAATCCCTCTAGACAACCATTGCTTTCAATATTTCCCATTAAGCTTTACATTTGTAAGTTATATGTGGTTTTCTCTACCAGTTTTAGAAGTGCCTGATTCAAAATAACCCTTTGAGTGCTACAGATGTAGTCTTCTTAAAGAGTAGGTTTCTTCACCTCTCTTTATTTTGTTATAAACTGTACGAACTACATAGCACCCATATCCCCACTACAGACTAGCTACTTTCAGCTGTAATAAAAGGATTGAAAAGGGTTATTTACATAACACAAGTAGTGCCATTTGTTTCCTCACTTTTCATATATATACATGTATATGTGTATACAGGTGGCCCTCGGTTTACGCCGGTTTAACTTGCGCCGTTTCAAAATAACAACCTTTTTTTTCAGTCATGTGCACTAAAACTTGTTTTGCAGTAAAGTTATACAACTTAACAGGTCTGAAATTGATCTGTGTACACAGAACAGACATTAGCTATCAAGCAGTCACTTCCCTATTATCTTCCTGTCCAGCTGCTTGAGGTGAGGGTGCCGAACTGCTTATTAATCACTGCAGATTGAAATGCATAGAATAGGTGTAGACCCAATATTATCTAACATGCTAACAATGCAGAGAACTGATTGCAGAAAAATGCAAGTAAAAAAAACTTTTTTGTTTATTAAACTTAGTTTGATGATGATGCAGTCTGTTGTGTAATTATTTTATTAGGTGATGTTAGCAAATGTTTTTGCTCATTAAACTTAGTTTGGACCTGGAACCTAACTCCCTCACTTCCCATTGACTTACATTATAAACTGGGTTTCAATTTACAACGGTTTCGATTTACAACTATTCCTCCTGGAACCTAACCCCGGCGTAAACTGAGGGCTACCTGTATATATATATATATATATATATATATATATATATATGTATATATATATATATATATATATATATATATATATATATATATATATATATATATATATATATGTATATATATATATATATGTGTGTGTGTGTGTGTGTGTGTGTGTGTGTGTGTATATATATATATATATATATATATATATATATATATATATATATATATATATATATATATGTGTGTGTGTATATATATATATATATATATATATATATATATATATATATATATATAATCAACACAAAAAGAAAGGAAGTATACCGTGGCAGAGGGTGAAGTAAAAATCTTGTCTTTATTGCATATTCCAAACTGGATAAAAAGAAACCTGGAGGTCCATGTAAAACATCGCACACTACAAGGAGTACAAATGTGCTAACATGTTTCGGCTCAGGGCCGTAATCGTAGCTGACCAGTACACCTGTGTATAGAAATGTAAGAACAATACTCTGAGCTAATAGGTGAACTGCTATCTAATCCTGAAAGCAGACAGTGTGGGTGTGTACGTAGCCTAAATTAAACACTAGAAGTAAAGCTATATTAGTGTTATACACTTTAAGTGGCTAATTCAGGCTGTATCCATATTAGACTTAAAGCTAAAAGGGACATGGGTAAATAATCAATGATATATATCATGAAAACCCTACTAGAACTGACCAGATATAATGACCACTATAGACAAACAACCCCTATTTCATTAGGGGACAATAAACTGGTAGTAAAGTACACATAGGTAAATAATATGGGTGATATCAACCCAAGCAAGTCACATCTATATATATATATAATACAATATAAAAGTAATGCTAAATCAAAGAAAAGGCAAAACCACACATATATACATTCAGATATATACATGTATATATACATACAGCATATACAAATTGAGACTGGAACAATGCCAGGCTGCAAATGCACTAAGTACAAAGGACATGTAAATATATATACACGTATAAGAATAGTATAATGTTAATGAAAGAATATGATAGAATATTATAAAATAAGACATAATAAAATATATAATATAATACAATATGGGCAAGGTTGGGAAGAGAGAGATGCTACTGGACTAGACAACAATGAATAATAATAGTACAATATTATTTCCAGTAATTGATTAAATCATATTCGGAATTAAGGCCATTAGGCACTCGTGTCTTTAGTTTAAAGATCCAAAACATCTCTCTCTTCCCAAGCAACTTGCCTCTATCTCCCCCCTCGAGGGGTGACCTATCTGTTCAATTATTTGCCATCTGAGTGTCTTATTACTTTTCTGATGTGTGCGGGCAAAGTGTTTGACTAGGGGAGTACTTGCTTCTCCTATTTTAATAGTTGAAAGGTGATTCCTTATGCATGTATTTGCATCAGTGGTAGTTAGGCCTACATACTGTAGGTGACATTCTATGCATGTGAGTAAGTAGATCGCATAAGATGCTGTGCAGTTAAGATAAGTGTCTATATTGAAGGTCTCTCCTGTTGCCTCAGAGCAAAAACTCTTAGAGAAGATACCAAGTTCACACGGTCTGCATCTGGACCTACCACATCTGTACATCCATTTATGGGCTAACCATGAGCCACTCAGTGGCTGTGTTAAGTGGGGTAATTCTGATGGAGCAAGAAGATTACAGAGAGTTTTACATCTCCTGTAGGAGCAACAGAGACCTTCATTAACACAATTGACCAATTTGTCATCAGCTGACAACATTTTGAAATGTTTCTTGACTATTCTACAGATAGCACTATATTCATTGCTGAAATCTGTCACGACTGTGACTTTGTTACATTTCTGAGCATTCTGTGGTTTGGAAGAAATAGACAGGATAGTATTTCTGTCTATTAGATCCACCTGTTTAGAGTATCCTCTCTTTTGCAAACGGGATGTCATCATCTTACTTAGTTCTTTATATGTTGAATCTTTAGTACAATTCCTTTTCACTCGAATTAGTTGACCTTTCGCTACTGCAAAAGGAACATATTTGGGGTGACAGCTCCTGGCGTGAAGAAGTGTGTTTTTGGTGATGGGTTTCCTATAGATATCACAAAGGATGTGTCCCTGTTCACTTGCTTTAAGGGTGAGATCTAAATAATTAATACATTCTCTTTGTATTTCATAGGTGAATTTGAGACCAAAATCATTATTATTAAGGTTCTCCAGGAAATTGTTAAGAATACCAAACGGTCCCCTCCAAATCAGAAGCAGGTCATATATATAGCGTTTGAAAAAGGCTGTATATTCTTTGTAGATATTTCCATCTCCAAAGATTTGGGACAGCTCCCACCAACCCATGAATGAGTTGGCATAAGATGGGGCAAATTTAGCCCACATAGCTGTCCCACATCTTTGAAGATAGAAATTGCCCTCAAAACGGAAATAATTGTGGGGGAGCATGAACACTGCAGCCCTCAAAACGAATTCTCTAAATTCTTTAGAGAAATATGAGTAATGGACAAGAAAAAATTCCACCGCTTTCAATCCTTTATCATGTGGGATTGATGAGTAGAGGGCTACATTGTCCACAGTCACCCAAATATCACTTTCTTTATCCCAAGAGATAGTTTCCATAAGGCGGATAACGTTTAGTATCTTTAAGATAGCAGTATAATGTAGTGACAAAAGGATGCCAAATGACATCTAGCCACTGGGACAGGTGCTCAGACAGAGAACCTATCCCACTAACTATTGGGCGTCCTTGAACGTATATATATATATATATATATTTATAAAGCAGGCAAAGGGAAGGCACTCACCGTAATATTATCAGTACTTTATTTTCAAGTTAACGTTTTCGGGGTTACCCCCGTCCTCAGACTGGTCTGAGGACGGGGGCAAAGTACTGATAATATTATGGTGAGTGCCTTCCCTTTGGCTGCTTTATATGTATTATATTTGAAGTGCACCCCGGATGATGGACTACAGATAATGTGTGTGCTGGTACCCCTTTGCATTATTTTATATATATATGTATGTGTTTATACATGTATATACACTATTGAGCCCTTTCCCGTTAATTACCGTGAAACATGAAATATTATTTTTATTCAATTTTAATAATTTTTAATGTGTTTCATTGTGCTTTTGAATATAAATAATTTACATTCCAATGTTCTTAACTTAAAGGGACAGTAAACATACAAAATAATGTTATATAATTCTGCACATAGTGCAGAATTATATAACATTATCTTAGCAGAAGCTTTATCAAAATAAAGCATTTCCTTCCTTTTTTAAAAAAAAGTTGGACTCTGCTCAAGGTTCTACTGAGCGGTTCTTGTTGTTCAAAAGCGCTTCACGGGCGCGCTGTCTAGTCACAGCCTGCCCGGTCATGCCATTGAAGTGAATTTAGCTCACTCTGATCTGATAGCGATGTTCTTTTTATTTTTAAAAATATATTTCTATATATATTTGTATATATTCATATAGATATATAGATATAAACATATATTTTACAAAAAAATATACGTATATATGTATGTATATATATATATATATATATATATATATATATATATATATATATATATATATATATAAATATATATATATATAAAGAACATTTTCTTCTAAGTGAAGAACATTGGAATGTAAAGTATTCATAACTATCTTTGGTTTTAGCACCGTTAGTCTTATATGGTATTGAGTTATTGTTTGAGAGATGTGTTTTTTTTAAGTGAACGCAGTCGCAATGTCCGCAATCCTGAAGTAAGCATGCATCTGACTTTAACTTGTTTTACTTTCAACTTGTAATACGCGCACTAACCCACCCACATTAAAATCGTATTTTTTATATATATATTTGAATCAATATTTTATAGAAATATTTCATGTAAATATACAAAATCACCGCCTTAAATACAAAACTGTGGAAAGACAAACATTCTTGTATTATATCATAGGTAGTAATCAATGCAAATTAAAAAAATGATTACAATCCTTTAAAAAAATGTGATAAAAAAATTGATTTATCTACAAAAAACCCTATATACTTTGATGGTGTTTTTTTCAGTTAAAAATCATTTGATACATTTTTCTAAAGGATTGTGATGAACCCCATAGTTAGACGTCCTTCTAGAATAATGAAAGAAGTCATAAGTCTAAAGTAGAAGGAACAGTAAAGGGAAAAGACCAACCTACGTATAAGTGAATGAGAAAAAGGAGAAGTAGAGTTTAAAAAATGGAAAAAAATAAGCACGAAAAGAAAAAGAAGAAAAAAAAAAAAATAGACAAGAGAAATTACATTATTTTTGTCCCAATGGACATCAATTAAAGGGATGGGAAAGTCTAACTTGCATGATTCGGATAGAGCATGGCATTTTAAGACACTTTTAAATTAATTTCTATTTTCAAATGTGCTTTGTTCTCTTATTATCCCTTGTTGAAAAAGAATATGCACATATCCTACACTAGTGGGAGCTAGCTGATTGGTGCCTACACACATCTGTCTCTTGTGATTGGCTAACTAGATGTGTTCAGCTAGCTGCCAATGTTCTTTCAGCAAAGGATAACAAAAGAATGAAACATTTAAAAATAGAAGTAAATTGGAAAGTTGATTAAAATAGTATGTTCTATCCAAATTACGAAAAAACATTTTGGTGTTTCCTGTCCCTTTAACAGTGTCAGGAGATGCAGAACACACATTACATTATAATATTTGAGTCAATGGCTTTCCAAGGCTGCTAAATTGCACAGTGTATGTCAGCTCATCTTACTTAATTAGAGTGAACAACATTTACATCAAGTTTATCTCAATTAAAGTCCTTGTCATAAAAGCCGGTTGATTATAAATAATGACAAATTACTAGGTCAATAGAGTTCCTTGCAGAGAAGAATACAGCATTTTGCTTTGCTTATGAGCAGGGCCGTCTTTAATATTGATTGGACCCTGGGCAAACATTTTCTTGGGCCCCCCCACCCCATGCAATTTTGATCTCCACCCCAATATCCCAAAAAACAACTAAATCAATTTTTTATTATTATTATTAGCCCAGCGGTGGATCATCCACTGCTGGGCTAATCATTTAAAAAAAAAAATGCAATATGTGAAACTGGACCTAAGCAGTACTAATAAGTAAATAAATATATAAATTCCTCCACTGTGGATTCATTTAATATTCTTTTGAATGTGATTCTGGTGTGAGGTTAGCTGGTTAAAGAGATTTAGGGCAGCCAACAGGAGCAAAGCAAGGGAAAGAAGGAAGCATGGAGGTGCAGACAAATATAAGTTTACTGACTGGAACAGCAGAACTACTATGGGAAGCTGTAAAATCTGAGACAGAGAGAAAATAAAAACTATAAAAATAAACCTTACATTAATGTGTGAAGTATCAGCATGACGCTATACATCAGCCACACCAGCACATGTCACTTCTTTGCTAGCAACAAGTTCCCTCTCACCCTGAACTAGACAATGCTGCATGGGGAGGGGCGTGTGTGCACTCACTTATTCTTCCCACTGACACCTTTCTACAAAGCACTATTCCCCTAACAAACTTCAGTTAGTTGATCTTAGGGCCACAGCAGAAAGAGCAGGGCTAAGGGGACCAGTAGACTGGATGCTGTCTGTCCAAGGCTGCATGGATACAGTGTGAGATGAGTCACACAGCCTCAAGACTGAAGAGAGCAGTGTATGCAGCTGCACAGATGCTCAAATCCTCATGTGCCTGCCGCTCCAGCTTTCTGCTGCATGCGCCTACAGTCAGCCCTACCCAGAAACAATCCCCACCACCAGAGCAGTTACCTGGTAACAGTGGTAACCCCAATAGGACCTTTTCTGATGCAGTGGGAAATGGCTGGATGCCGAGTTAGGGCTTTGCATTCAGTGCTGCACAGTGCACATCTAAAACAGCACATGGCACTAGCTTGGCATGTCACATGACACCGGCACGGTCTGGCACAGTTTTTAAAAAAAAATATAAGCAGAGTACTTTTGACTGTGACAGTATTAGGACTGAATGTGTGTGTTCCCCATGTCACATCAGCAGTCTGGTATGAACAATAAAAAAAAAAAAAAAAAAATTTTTTTTTTTTTTAGAACTCTTGGGCCCCTCAACAGAGACTGGGCCCAGGGCAGCTGCCCCTTTTGCCCTGTGTTAAAGACGGTCCTGCTTATGAGGAGTCATATTAGAATTGTTTGCGACTTCAAATCTCTGCAAACGCATTTTAGAAATTCTATTAACAGAATATTCTAGTTTAGAAATAAAACTCCATGTTTATTCAGAACATTTTATAATTTTAAAAAATCCCTCTTTTTTACTATTAGTTTAACTGCAGAGAGCCAAGGTTCCCCACCCAGACAGTCTACTGCTCCACATCCTATATACTCTAATCACCAGCCCCATAATATTCTGGAACAGCGCAGGACCACTACCCCTTTGTATAGGTCTAGATAATAAGAGGTGCGCAGAAATGCATACGTTAGGGAGCGGACTTACAAGTGGAATGATGGTTTGGTCAGGTATGTGCTATAGTACTCATGTCAGGTAGCTCAGATATGTAATTTCCCTCAGGTAATAGATTTCTATGAGGGGCCACACTGAAATTATTAATGTCAGATGACTTGTGTGCATAACTGAAAAAATAAGAAAATTCTGTTCAGAAAGTAGAGTTTTTATTTATTTCTATAAAAGCCTTTTAAGGTGTATATGAATGCACAATATTGACAACACTGCCTGAAGCATGCAGAAAAAGCGCAGTATCACCTTAGTCTGCAAGACTCGCACTGTTAAAGCCCTCATTGCTAAAGGGGTTAATAAATTGCAATTTAGCTCCAAATATTTAATACTGGTTTTGAACTACAGACCTTTACAATAAAAACAGTTATTTAACCCCTTCCCGCCGCTAGGATGTTCCATGCCATCCTAAGTGCGCTGGGCTTTAGCGCCATTAGAACGGCATGTTACGTAGTAGCCATTAGGCTGTCTTGACGCAATAGCCACTTGCTAAATGGGAGTGCGGGTTGGAGGGCGTGCCTAGCATCATAGGCACTCCCCACTGACCCGATCCCATCATTGAAATCACGTGATTGTTCATGCGATTGTGTGATTTATATTTTTACTTAAAGGACCAGTCAACACAGTAGATTTGCATAATCAACAAATGCAAGATAACAAAACAATGCAATGGCACTTATTCTGAACTTCAAATGAGTAGTAGATTTTTTTTCTGACAATTTTAAAAGTTATGTCTTTTTCCACTCCCCCTTTACCATGTGACAGCCATCAGCCAATCACAAATGCTTACACGTACCATGTGACAGCCATTAGCCATTCACAAATGCATACACACTTATTCTTGCACATGCTCAGTAGGAGCTGTGACTGAAAAAGTTTAAATATAAAAAGACTGTGCACATTTAGTTAATGGAAGTGAATTGGAAAGTTGTTTAAAATGTCATGCTCTATCTGAATAATGAAAGCTTAATTTTGATTGAGAGTTCCTTTAATTGTTTTACATCTGAACTTTGTTCCGATGTAGACAAATAAGCCCGTTCGGGAAAGGGTTAAGCATATTATCTCTTGTTTGCAAGCTGAAATAATCTGATTTTATTTTTATTTTTTTGTCTATGAGAATTTATTGAACATATTGTACATTTTCCTTCCGCAGCCCCTGAAAATGCACTGCGAGACATGTGCACTAGTAATGAGCTCTGGACACCTGCTGGGAAGTAAAGAAGGAAAACGCATCGACCAGACTGAGTGTGTAATACGTATGAATGATGCTCCCACACGGGGATATGGACAAGATGTTGGCAATAAAACAAGCCTTCGAGTGATTGCGCACTCCAGCATTCAGAGGATATTGAGAAATCGCAACGAGCTCTTAAACATGAGCCAAGGAACTGTTTTTATCTTTTGGGGACCAAGTAATTATATGCGGAGAGATGGAAAAGGTCTGATTTACAATAACCTACAGCTGATAAGCACCATACTACCTCGACTAAAAGTGCACATAATTACACGTCATAAGATGCTTCAGTTTGATGAACTTTTCAAAAAAGAAACTGGAAAAGACAGGTAAAAACCCAATATTTGTATTTCCTGTTCCAGATAGAGCATACAATGTTAAACAATGTTCCAATTTACTGTTGTGATCATGGTATCCTTTGCAGAAGGTGCAGCAATGTATAACTGGGAGCTAGCTGAACATATCCAGTGAGCCAGTGACAAGAGGCATATATGTACAGCCACCAATCGCCAGTTAGTTTTAAAGGAAAATTAAACTTAACAATTTTCTTTTATGATTCAAATCGAATGCACATATAAAAATAAATTTACATTCAAATTTACTTAATTCTCTAGGTATTAATTCTCTTTGTTGAAATCAGGTAGGTAGGCTCAGGATTTTGCCCATGCTGGAGCACTATATGACAGCAGTTTTGCAAGAATGCTTTTAGCAATGTTATACATTGTGAAAACACAGTTGAAATCTAGTGCATAAAAGCATTTTTAGAAATCTCTGGACACCTGTACGCAAACTACCTAGGTATGAATCAAAAGAGGAAACATTTGAGTTTAATGTTCCGTTAAAGAAATCGTAGACTTGCACAATCAGCAAATGCATAGAAAGGACAATGTAGTTATGATACTTTGAATTTCATACAAACGATTATCTTTCTGATGAATTTCAATGTTCCTGTGCCTTGTACCACATGACAGTGGTCAACCAATTACAGCCTCACATACTATAAGATCTGTGAACTAAAGGATACCAGGAAATGAAGTAGATTTAGGAATGGAAGAAAATTTGATTATTTTTTTTTAAAATTGCATGATCTATCTGAATCAAGAATGTTTCAGTTTGGTTGTTATGTCCCTTTAATACTTCACAGGTTGTACAAATTAGTACACAGTCCCATACTAAAGGGATGTTAAACTTAAAATGTAATTCCCCCTTAAAGGTTTCATTATGCACATTAAAAATGCCAAATTTAAATTTACTATTTATTTTGACCACTTTTACTTAATTTAACTTTAAACATTGTGGGGGGTTTACTTTCCCTGGAGAGACTGGTGAGCCTCCATAATCCTGAACATACAACATGCTACACAGTGATTGATTGATTTATTGATTGAATTAATTATTGACTGATTAGTCAATCAGCCAAAGTAAAGGATATAAGATAAGGAATACAGAATAGGCTTCTTATAGGATAGCTTGTTATTGTCACAGCAATATTGTATACACAATTCAGCTGGTTTTACTCTCAAACAGCAGCATGCAATGGATTGGAATAGCATAGAAAAAGAAGCAAAAGACCACCCAAGTAGTATACAGTAGGGAAATGAGAAGGTGAGTGAGTAAAACTCAGGGATTAAGCTAAACAACAGAAACAAGGAAAAAATAAAACATAGCACTGCTTCCTAACCTCTCCGCTACCTCAGAGGCGGATTAAATCCATCCTGTACTGATCAAAACCCAGGTGATTGACAAACCCTAAATTTATCCAGCCAATGCTATATCGCCAGTGGTGTTTGCCAGACAGGTTTTCTTTCCGGGACCTTGCCCATAAATACTTTCTTAAATATACCTCTAAGCTTGATTAAAGGGACATTAGACACTAAATTAATGCTAAATAGAATGGTGCATTTAAAGAAAAGATTACTCTAAGAATAACATGTAGATGTATTTTGTAAAGTTTCATTAGCTGTTTAAATAGTGACAAAATAAGTGTAAAGTTTCAGTGTCTATAAAACAATGGGAGCTGCCCTGTTGGTTGTAACTCAGGTTTCATTCACTGCTGTGGCCAATTAGGGATAGTTATAAATAGGTCACTAGAGTGAGCAGCCAATGGCTGTGAGGAATATAACAATGTTCTGCTCTTCTATTTCTAACAGGAACTGAAAAGCTCACAACTTCAGAATGGAATTACAGGAAAAGGAGATAAAATAAATAATGAAAGTATATTGCAGAGGTTTTGTTTTTTATAAATAAATATATATATATATATATATATATATATATATATATATATATATATATATATATATATATATATATATATACAGGTTGTTTAATGTCCATTTAATGTATATGCTTATAACTCTGAAGGGAAAGGCCGGTATAACAGTTTAAACTAGTCCTACATTTGTCAACATTGAAGTAAATTGGTTCAGTACATTTTTAGATATTTGTTAAAGAAAAGGGCAATTTTTTAACCCATGTGGTGCTATTAGAAATGTTAACACTGCCTACTCTTTCATGTCTCTTTAAACGCCTGATCCCTACTAATTTTTAGACATCAACAGAAGTCTAAAAAAATTACAATTAATTAACATTTGCATTGAATGTCTTAATGGTCAGTGAACAGATACAATTGGATTGAAATAAGCAAATAAGACTTATATTTGTTGCCTTAGATGCATGTTAATTTATTGTCCTGTATATTATACACTTGAAATTTTAGCTAGATTAATAGCCTAACACATCCCTGCAACTGCAAGTTCAAAAGCAGCCATTGTTAGACTTCTGCTTCCTAATCTCTAACTGCTTTTGTGCGATTGGTTGAGTGAGAGCAGGAGGTGGTGCTTCACTTGCGTTTTTCTAGCCCAGTCAGATGCTGCTACATTGGCCGCAGACACATGTGGACATGTACCCTGCCAGGGAACCTTGTCTATGTAGTTTTTCATAAATGGGTCATTGTATGTGAGATAACTGGCTGTGTATCTGCCCTCTGGATCTAATATAATGTTTATCTACCAGTTATTTTGTGTGATTGTAGGAGGGTGTCCATTGTGTTGCAGTTAAACCAATAAGAAGATGGAATAAATAGGTATAAAGTCAGAAAGGGGTGACTAAGAATTAAATATATGTTTTGGTAAGGGAATGTTAGAAAAAGAAGAATAAAAATTTAGAAATTGAACAGAAATTATATCAAACAAGATAAAAGCAGAAGGCCATACAATACAAAAGAAGTAACCTAGGCTGCACCTGTAGCATTTTTGTTTAGCTATATGATGCCTTTTATGCAGACATCAGATTTATACGTTAACATTAACTCCTCCCAATACAGCGAAAACCTTATAATATTTGGGGAGAGTGTATGGTAGTATTTGGATTATGTATATAATATATCAACAAAGGTTACCGGAGGACACATATTTGTATAATTTTACATCACATTATTAAAGAGGCAGTTAACACCTTGGCATCTATTTATCAAGCCGTCAACTTACTTGCATTCGACGGCACCAATACACTCGCCTAAGATCGCCTAACATTGCTGCCGCGGACCTGAATACGTTCTCCAAAATTATAAAAAAACTTGTCAAAAAGCCATGCACCAAGTACAGGGCGATGAGCAGCGGACTGTTGTTAACTAACAGTCATCGATCTCTCTGCTCTTTGGCTTTTTCACAACTTTATTGGTACCCTGTCACTAAACACCCACACTATACTATACTGTTTTACCCCCTATACCACCGCTCCCGGAGCCCACCGCAACTATAATAAATGTATTAACCCCTAAACCGCCACTCACGGAACCCGCCGCAACTAAATAAAGTGTTTAACCCCTAAACCGCTGCTCCCGGAGCCCACCGCCACCTACATTATACTTATTAACCCCTAATCTGCTGCCCCCTACACCGCCGCCACCTACATTATACTTATTAAACCCCTAATCTGCCCCCCCCACACCGCCGCCACCTACATTATATTTATTAACCCCTAATCTGTCCGGACTCAGTCTGACACAAAATTCTACTTTTGCCGGTCTGTAGGGTTTGATAACTAAGGGGAATCAGGTTTGCCACAAATACGCTGCGGAATTCCAGCGTATTTGCGGTTGACGGCTTGATAAATAGATGCCCTTGTCACTAGAAACATTTTTATACAGTATTACACAAAATTAACATACTAGGTGAGTGTTAATTTATTAAATGTGTTAACACTTTGCTGCAGTTGCATTTCAATAACCAATTACATGCCTTATTGGGCGGAGCCAATCTAGACTTACTAGAGTATAGAAGACTCTCAATTAGTTAGCAAACTTTCAATTGTTTTGCAGTTTGTAAATTAATTTAATTGCTGATGGAGCCAATATTCTCAGAACGTGAAAACTCACAATTTTAAGATTTACATTACAGAAAAAGGGGCAAAATAAAGAATAAACATATATTGTAAACTATTTTTAATAAACATAATTAAATATTTTATATTACAATCTCAAAGTGTTCACTGTCCCTTTAATAATGTGGTTTTATTTATATTTGTAAAGGTTCTAAATCAGATAAGAATATGCTATATGCAGTATAATATGAGCAGGATTTATCAAAGTAATTCTCCTGACATTACGCATATAAATATGCATACGACTGAATCCTCTGATTTATTAATGCAAAGGTACCAAAAATTGGGCAAGTCCAACTATACATTCCTCTCACTTTGCTCGCATTCGCCAAGGCGCACCTGTGCACTTAAAAAAGGGCTAAATTTGCTTGTTTTATTTGCATTTCCTAGAGTCAGTCTTAGCAATACACCCAGTTACCAATTTATCATTTTTTGTTCCTTTGGAGAACGCAAAGTTCTCCTACAAATACGCGCATTATAATTCTCCATAGGTACTGAGGAGAACAGCATTATAAATAATTATGTCTTTGACCTTGTGACGTGTTCACATCTATTTCTCATGGAGCACTTTCTGATTCTAGCTGGTATTTTTGGCTAGGCACCAGGAAAGGCCTGAGAATGAAGAAAATACGCACTTGAAAAGGCTCAAAATACAGGGACAAAATATAGAGCACACGTGCCAAATATAGAATGCAAAAATGCCCCACAAAGAACGAAAATTCTATTTGAATGTGTTATAGTTACAAAGGGTCCTTATTATAAGAAAGTTAAATTAAAAATGTGTCTCACCAAAATTAAAGGGACAGTCAAGTCCAAAATGGAATGGTGAATGGGTAATAAAGGGATTATCTATCTTTTTAAACAACAAAAATTCTGGCGTTGACTGTCCATTTAATGCGCAGATTTGCCCCATGTAAAAAGCAAATGTAATAGATTTACTTAAAGACGTAAAAAAATACTACTTAAAAAACACGGGTTTGAAATAATAAATCATGAGAACTTTTTTTTTTCACGTGGAGAAATCCATCATAATTCGTCCCAGCTCGACATCCAAACATTAATTAATACGTGCAATTTTTTTTATAAATTTGTGCGCACCGGTGCACCTCTGCAAGGGCGCAAGCTGCAGAGAACTCAGAGAAGAATATAAAGGATAATTTTCCTAGCCCATGATAAATCTAGCCCATATATGTCTGTTCAAATTATACGTGCAAAAGTGATAAAAATCACACCATAGATACAAAGGATTTAAATTAGTATTAATTTGCGCATCATGAATATAATATATTTGTACAATACGAAAATAAATAGTGTTATATAAGACATTTTTACATAAAATGTCAACAAACTGGTTTAATTAGTCCATTTTAAATACAGTTCTTTTCCTGAGAAAATAAATTGTCAAGCAAACATGTTGTAAACAAGAATGATATTTTAGGATGTAGCCTACTAAAGGTTAATTTTCCTGTAATATGCAGGGGCACAATGGTAAAAAAAAAGCAGCTTTGAAGGTTAATTAATAATAACTCAGAGTAAGTGTTTATAACTTTGGAACAAAATGCGTAGTTTTACTGCTGTGCTGCCTGGCTCATTGTTTTAAGCCATTGACTGTTACATTGCAATCTCTAGGTTCTGGCATTTAAAGGGACAGTGTATTCCAGAATTTGTATTGTTTAAAAAGATAGATAATCCCTTTTATTAAACATTCCCTAGTTTTGCATAATTAATACTGTGAAATTAATACACTTTTTTACCTCTGTGATTAACTTGCACCTAAACCTCTGCAGACTGCCCCCTTATCTCAGTTCTTTAGACAGACTGGCTGACTCATAAATAACTCTGTGGGAGTGAGCACAATGTTATCTATATGGCACACATTAACTAACGCTGTCTAACTGTGAAAAACTGTCAAAATTGACTGAGATAAGAGGCAGCATTCAAGGGCTTAGAAATTAACATATGATTCTCAGAAGAGAGAGAGCCGCACTCCTGAGATAGAACAAAAGCTAGAATAACTTCCATGCCTGTTCATTTCCATTGCAACTCAGGGTGCACACTCTTTTAGCACACTATGCCTTTTCACAGAGAAAAAATATCCTGTAGCATATCAGTTTAACGCTGCCTAATGACAGCCCAGCACCGAAATACCAGGCAATTCCTCTCTGAACAAGAGAAACAACAACCCCAGATGATCGTTTTGGCTTTCTGTGGGCCTCGTCAGTGAGGTGCAGTCGCATCTCTCTAAGGGCATGTGTGCAAGGAGTCCACGTCTGGTTTCCCCCATTACTCTTAGGGAGACCCAAGAGTAATTTGCATAAATATCAGAAGAGAGAGAACCCCACTCCTGAGAAAGATCAAAAGCTAGAATAACTTCCATGCCTGTTCATTTCCATTGCAACTCAGGGTGCACACTCTTTCTTTTAGCACACTATGCCTTTTCACAGAGAAGAAATATCCAGTAGCAGATCAGTCTAACCCTGCCCAATGACAGTCCAGCGCCGAAATACCAGACAATTCCTCTATGAACAAGAGAAACAACAACCCTAGACGATCATTTCGGCCTTCTGTGGGCCTCATCAGTGAGGTGCAGTTGTATCTCTCTAAGGTAGAGAGCTGGTAGAGCGCTTCTCTCTTCATATGCAAATCAATATGACCATGGGGAAGTCTCCCTGTGGGTGATGGGGGAAACCAGACGTGGACTCCTTGCCCAGTGTGCTTTGAGGAATGTGGCTGCACCTCACTGACGAGGCCCATAGGAGGCTGAAACGATCGTCTGGGGTTGGCATGTTCCTTGTTCAGAGGAGAATTGCCTGGTATTTTGGGGCTGGACTGACCGTACTTGGCGGGATCAGACTGATATACTTCAGGAAAATTTTCCTCTGTGAAAAGCACACTGGTCTAAAAGAGGCTGCTTCCGGGTGGTAAATTGCCATAGAACTAGCAGATGAGCTGTTGTTCATTCCTGGTAGAGCGCTTCTCTCTTCGTATGCAAATTAATATGACCCTGGGGAAGTCTCCCTATGGGTGATGGGGGAAACCAGACGTGGATTCCTTGCTCAGTGTGCTTAGAGGAATGTGGCTGCACCTCACTGACGAGGCCCATAGGAGGCTGAAACGATCGTCTGGGGTTGTCATGTTCCTTGTTCAGAGGAGAATTGCCTGGTATTTCGGGGCTGGACTGACCTTACTTGGTGGTATCAGACTGATATACTTCAGGAAAGTTTTCCTCTGTGAAAAGCACACTGGTCTAAAAGAGGCTGCTTCCGGGTGGTAAATCTCCATAGAACTAGCTGATGAGCTGTTGTTCGTTCCTGGTAGAGCTCTTCTCTCTTCGTATGCAAATTAGCATATGAGCCTACCTAGGTTTAGGTTTCAACAAAAAATACCAAGGGTAAAAAGCTAATTTGATGATAAAAGTCAATTGGAAAATTGTTTTAAATTGCATGCCCTATCTATCACAATGTTGCACTTTGTATACAACCTTGTTATATAATTTGTGGATGTGTAGCTGATCTTTAACAGTCAATACCAATGAATGAGATAGGATGACAGAGGAAAGAACAGCAGATAACTTTAATAAATGATTTCTTGCAATCAATTTAAATAAATGCACAGAGAATAATAACCCAAACTTTATAGCAGAGGGTTAATGTTATGTTGTAATGAGAGAGTGTAAATCAGATCAGCAATGTTAAGTAGTAAGTAAGTTTAACTTATAACACCGTTCAGACACTTAGTAATCCTCAAGATAGACTTTAAAGAGTTCAGCTTAGGTAGTTGGTAAAGTTAGTTTTAGAACACATATGTAGCAATAGGATACTTGCAGTTTTGATGTTACAACTTGACCGGAGGCGTGGGCCATAAGATCTGTATCCGTTGTTCTGAGGTGCAGCGTTGAGCAGACAGCTCAGCTGAGCATGGGGAGGAGAGCTGTCTCTATCGGCAGCGGGTGACGTCACCGTCTTCAGAAGCTGCAGCGTGATGTTAGTGCAGAGGCAGCCTGTGAAATCCTGAGCTGCAGAAAGTCCGGTGTCTTTGTTGTTTAAGCAGGGTAAGATTAGCTGATGATGTGCAGAGGTTTGCTGAAAAGAAACAACTTTAGATTTGGTAGATTGTTGTAAGGAAAGTTTCTATAGAAAGTCCGCTGGAGAGGCTTGAAAAAACCAATAAGGCAGATGAATGCTCTTCAGAGTTGCAGGAGCTTTAACACACACACAACTTGTGCTAATAATCAAGCAATTACTGAGTGCTTGATCCCCTCCTTTTATACAGATTACTGTGAGTAGGTGGAGAATTCATCTTAAAGAGATATACCATGACACTATCTGAATCATATACAGGGAGTGCAGAATTATTAGGCAAATGAGTATTTTGACCACATCATCCTCTTTATGCATGTTGTCTTACTCCAAGCTGTATAGGCTCGAAAGCCTACTACCAATTAAGCATATTAGGTGATGTGCATCTCTGTAATGAGAAGGGGTGTGGTCTAATGACATCAACACCCTATATCAGGTGTGCATAATTATTAGGCAACTTCCTTTCCTTTGGCAAAATGGGTCAAAAGAAGGACTTGACAGGCTCAGAAAAGTCAAAAATAGTGAGATATCTTGCAGAGGGATGCAGCACTCTTAAAATTGCAAAGCTTCTGAAGCGTGATCATCGAACAATCAAGCGTTTCATTCAAAATAGTCAACAGGGTCGCAAGAAGCGTGTGGAAAAACCAAGGCGCAAAATAACTGCCCATGAACTGAGAAAAGTCAAGCGTGCAGCTGCCAAGATGCCACTTGCCACCAGTTTGGCCATATTTCAGAGCTGCAACATCACTGGAGTGCCCAAAAGCACAAGGTGTGCAATACTCAGAGACATGGCCAAGGTAAGAAAGGCTGAAAGACGACCACCACTGAACAAGACACACAAGCTGAAACGTCAAGACTGGGCCAAGAAATATCTCAAGACTGATTTTTCTAAGGTTTTATGGACTGATGAAATGAGAGTGAGTCTTGATGGGCCAGATGGATGGGCCCGTGGCTGGATTGGTAAATGGCAGAGAGCTCCAGTCCGACTCAGACGCCAGCAAGGTGGAGGTGGAGTACTGGTTTGGGCTGGTATCATCAAAGATGAGCTTGTGGGGCCTTTTCGGGTTGAGGATGGAGTCAAGCTCAACTCCCAGTTCTACTGCCAGTTTCTGGAAGACACCTTCTTCAAGCAGTGGTACAGGAAGAAGTCTGCATCCTTCAAGAAAAACATGATTTTCATGCAGGACAATGGTCCATCACACGCGTCCAAGTACTCCACAGCGTGGCTGGCAAGAGAGGTTATAAAAGAAGAAAATCTAATGACATGGCCTCCTTGTTCACCTGATCTGAACCCCATTGAGAACCTGTGGTCCATCATCAAATGTGAGATTTACAAGGAGGGAAAACAGTACACCTCTCTGAACAGTGTCTGGGAGGCTGTGGTTGCTGCTGCACGCAATGTTGATGGTGAACAGATCAAAACACTGACAGAATCCATGGATGGCAGGCTTTTGAGTGTCCTTGCAAAGAAAGGTGGCTATATTGGTCACTGATTTGTTTTTGTTTTGTTTTTGAATGTCAGAAATGTATATTTGTGAATGTTGTGATGTTATATTGGTTTCACTGGTAAAAATAAATAATTGAAATGGGTATATATTTGTTTTTTGTTAAGTTGCCTAATAATTATGCACAGTAATAGTCACCTGCACACACAGATATCCCCCTAAAATAGCTAAAACTAAAAACAAACTAAAAACTACTTCCAAAACTATTCAGCTTTGATATTAATGAGTTTTTTGGGTTCATTGAGAACATGGTTGCTGTTCAATAATAAAATTAATCCTCAAAAATACAACTTGCCTAATAATTCTGCACTCCCTGTACGTTTAATTTTGACTAGACTGTCCCTTTAAGGTAGTTTAGCACTGATTCAACTTACATATATAATATATTGTACAGGTACAGACAGACATACAGTTGTGCTTATAAGTTTACATACCCTGGCAGAATTTATGATTTCTTGGCCATTTTTCAGAGAATATGAATGGTAACACAAAAACTTTTCTTTCACTCATGGTTAGTGTTTGGCTGAAGCCATTTATTATCAATCAACTGTGTTTACTCTAAATCATAATGACAACAGAAACTACCCAAATGACCCCTTAGTCCTAGTCGTCAGGCTGTCCTGAAGCCTCTGCAGCTTTCTAAATGGGATTATGGGCTGGAGGTTGTGCCTAGCCTCCTACGCAGCCCTGACCCGATCCCATCATTGAAATCACGTGAGTTTAATTTGTACCTATTTGTTTACATTGGAACTTTGTTCTGATGTAGGCAAATAAGTTCAGGTGGGAAGGGGTTAATATAAACATATATTTATATATAACCAATATTATTTACACCTAAACTACCTAGTAATGCCCACTGTTATTTCAAAGGGTGCTTTACCTATATTGGTTATTGCAAAACTGGTAATCTGCATTAAAAGAGCAAATGAGTACAGATAAGGTGAGGGAGGAGGAGGAGGGGGGTAAATTGTCTTACAGTAAGTTATCTAAAAGTATTATCTCAATCCTCACTGGGAGAGAGTGTAACAAGTACAAATTTCAGATGTATTCACAGCAAAAGGAAGCACAATCAATACTGAATGTACACAATATTGCTGTAATGTTTCACTTTAAATAATGAAACATTTTATGCATTGTTGAAATATCAAATTTAATGGTCCTTTAAAGGGATAGTAAACTCATTTTTTTTCATCTTTCTTGCACTTCACATATCTGCCTCTCTTCATTGGCTTACCAGATGTGTTCAGTTACATTCCAGTAGTGCATTGGACAATTGCACAATGTGAATAAAGCAAATTAGATAGTAGAAGTAAATTTAAAAGTTGTTTAAATGTATATGCTCTATATCAATGTTTCTCAACTCCAGTCCTTAGGACCCTTATTAGGCCAAATATTAATTATGTCTTTACTAGAGCACAGGTGAAATAATCAGCTGATTAGTAACCATGGTTACTAACCTGCTCTCACTCTTCAGATGATTATTTCACCAGCGCTCTAGTGAAAATCTGGCCTGTTAAAGGGACAGTCAAGTCCAAAAAAAACTTTTATGATTTAAATAGGGCATGTAATTTTAAACAACTTCCCAATTTACTTTTATCACCAATTTTGTGTTGTTCTCTTGGTATTCTTAGTTGAAAGCTAAACCTAGGAAGTTCATATGCTAATTTCTTAGACTTTGAAGACTGCCTCTAATCTGAATGCATTTTGATCACTAGAGGGCATTAGTTCATGTGTTTCATATAGATAACATTGAGCTCATGCACATGAATTTACAGAGGAGTGAGCACTGATTGGCTAAAATGCAAGTCTGTCAAAAGAACTGAAATAAGGGGGCAGTCAGCAGAGGCTTAGATACAAGGTAATTACAGAGGTAAAAGGTGTATTCTTATAACTGTGTTGGTTATACAAAACTGGGGAATGGGTATTAAGGGGTTTATCTACCTTTTTAAACAACAGAAATTCTGGCGTTGACTGTCCCTTTAAGGGTCCTAAAGGGCTGAAGTTGAGAAACACTGATCTATATGAATCTTGAATGAAAAATCGTGGGGTTCATGTCTCTTTAAACCATTAGTCAAGCAAGCAAAATAAGATAGGATGCCCTTTACTACAGGAATAGGGAAACAGGCACTGAAAGCCATTGTTTTCTATCTTCACACCCATTTAAAAAATAATGAAATAAAAAAATATTTTTAAATAAATTGACAATTAATCTAATTGACTGATGTCAGGTGGTGTGGGGAAAATAAATGCAGCTTTGCCCTACAAACATCATTATTTTTGTATGGTTTTAAAAATGGAGGACACATTTTAAATTCAGAGACTGTCTCACCACACAGTATTACAGACAGCATGTAATATTGTTAAGTACATTTGCTGGAATAAAATATATTACCTTTTACTTAAAATATCTTTCTTTAATATATTTTTGACACAGTGTGTCTCATATTTGTTCCTGTGCTTTTACAGAATTAATTGTTCTACTTGTTGTGTTTTTTTTTTCTAATGTTTATTTATAACCAACAGAGTGTACAATCAAATTAATTCAATCTCTTTGTGCCTCGCAGGGCCAGATAACACGAAATATATTACAAAACAAAACAATTTTAAATGAAAAATTTCACATAACACATACCAAATTACTGATCCCTTTATATGAAATATTTGTACACCTAGTTGGGCTTTTCCTGATTAAGTAAAATACAAAAACAAATGAACACTCATAAAAACACAGAAACATCTAATTGATGAAAAGAAAAAAGAGAACAGAAAAAAAAAAAAAAAAAACAAAACCAGACAAAAACCAAAAAAGGAAAAAGTATACCTTATGTAAGGCTAACCTGCCTAATGTGAAATTTCAGTGTTTGTTCTACTCAAATAAATGATCACCTGTTGGAGAGGTTTAACTTTCCCCCTCTAACTTAAAATACGTCCAGTTAAGAGATGACAATAACTTAATCGGCAATCCTCATCCTTAACTGGGGTGGGCCCAGCAACAACAAACAGCCGACGTACATACAGACAAGTAATAGAACTAAGAGGGCAAAAAAAAAAAAAAAAAAAAAAAAAAAAAAAAAAAAAAAAGGGAAATAAGGGGAAAAAATAAACCAGGAAAGAGAGTGAGTGAATTACCATAGGCCCAACAACACCATTTCTGAGTTTCTAAATGGATGAATCAGGAGGTCAATTTCACTTGAGGGAAAAGATTTAATAAAAAGTGCCCACTTCTTAAAGAATGAAATGACCTCTCGTTCCTCATTTAAATTAGTATCCATTTGCTCAAGAGTACATTGTTTTTTTAGACAATTTTTGACCTCCGGGATACTGGGGACAGTCCCTCCCCGCCATTTTCTGAGAATTAAGTATCTGGCTGCTAATATGGCCATATTAACAATTTTGGAATTGCCTATCTGCGCTTCTAAGTCCTTCCATAAAAATATAATGTGAGATACCTCTAATCTCAGAGAGGAGGTTCCCAGAATAGTATTAAGCCAGTATTGTAATTTCGACCAAAATTGTTGAAGTTTTGGGCAATCCCAGAACATGTGTATAAGATTAGCAGAAGGAAGGGAACATTTAGGGCAAGAGCTAAATTTAAAATTACCGTACCGCGCTCCCTTTTCTGGAGTAAAAAAAGTCATTAATAATAATTTAATGTGGGATTCTCTCCATGTGGAAGAAAGAGTGACTCGTTTAGTTTCCGCAATTGAGAATTGGATACAACTAGTCTCTATAAAACTTTGCCTTAAAGCAGGAGCCCAGTTAGTGGAGATTTTTTCCAGATTAGAGGCTCCTTTTATAGAGCTCAAATCTGTATAACTAGTTGAAATTGACATAGTACCAATTTTAGCTAAGATAAGCCATTTCTCTATTGGCCCCTGTGACCAATTCCAACCATAAGTGCTTATTATATTAGATGCGAAATGCCTTGCTTGTAAATACGCAAAGAAATCTTTTTGGGGGAGTTTATATTCCGCTCTCAGTGCACCAAAGGTTTTTATGCATGTTCTTTCAAAATCTAGTAACTGAGAGAGCTTTCTTAGCCCTACCTTATACCATCTCTGGAAAGGTGAAAATTGAATTCCCGCTTGAAATTGAGGGTTACCTGATAGTGGCATGAACTTAGAAATCCTATGTTCAACACCTAAGAGTTTGCACACTTTCCACCAAGCTTGAAGGGGGTTATAGATTGTTCTCATCTTTTTCACCTCCTTCGGTAATTGAGCAACAGTACAGTGAATAGTTGCTAAAGGGAGATATGGATGTATTATGTTCCTTTCTAGATTATTGTTAGTGACGTAGTCTCTCTCATGTACCCAGTCCAAAATTAGGCGTAGTAAAAAGGCATAGTTATAAAGTTTTAAATCTGGTAGCGCCAGGCCCGCTAGTTCTCTGGGGAGAGAAAGTTTAAGTAAGGAAATTCTGGGTTTTTTATTTTGCCACAGGAATTTTCTCAGAGAAGTGTTAAATATTGTCAAATCTCTTCCCCTTATGATCAATGACATGTTTTGTATTACATATAAAATTTTGGGAAGACAAATCATTTTATATAAGGCTATGCGGCCTGACAACGAGAGGGGGAGATTCTGCCAATTTTTAAGAGTCTTCATAACTCTATTAAGAACTGGGGTGATGTTAAGGTTATACCATTTTTCCGGATTAGGTGAAATCATTAACCCTAGATATTTAAAAGCTCTGGAGACTATTTTGAAGGGTATGTTTAGCATAGGTTCCTTGGGGGGTTTAATCCACATAAGTTCCGATTTTGTGGTATTCACTCTATACCCGGAGAAGGAACCGAATTGTTCAATGATGGATATAAGTTTAGGAATATTGTTGGCACTGTTAGACATGTAAATTAGAACATCATCGGCATACAGAGCTATTTTCAGCTCTTCCGTGCCAATCTTAATCCCCTCCAGCTGTTGCCTAATGCATATGGCCAAGGGTTCAATGGAAACATTAAAGAGAAGTGGGGAAAGAGGGCACCCCTGACGAGTACCTCTTTTAAGCCAAATATCTGAGGAAATCGAGCCATTAATTAACATTTTTGTAGACGCTACATTATATAGATTACTAACAAAGTTAAGGAAATTACCATAAAAACCGAAATGTTGCAAGGAGTGAATTAAATGATCATGGTGTATTGAATCAAAAGCCTTCTCGGCATCTATTGCTATAACAGCTAGATCAGGAGTGACCCCCTGCCCTCCAGCCCCCATACTCTCCCCAGTACTGAAAAAATCAATAGTAAGAAGCAATTCTCTTATCTTAGCTGAAGAGTTACGCTTGGACATAAAGCCCGCTTGGTCCTTATGAATAACACCAGGAAGAATTGTTTGGAGTCTCGAGGCCAGAATGGTGGTAAGAATTTTGTAATCTGAATTAAGCAAGGCTATGGGTCTATATGACTCCTTCCTCTTTGGATCCTTACCTTGCTTAAGGATCAGCGTAGTGCAGGAAGCTGCAAAATTAGGAGAAGGGGGGTTACCCTTTATATATATGTTGTTATATAATGAGGTTAGATATGGCAAAATTGTTAACTTTGCAATTTTGTAAAATTCGTTGGGGAGGGCATCCGGGCCTGGAGCTTTATTCAAAGGTAAGTCATGAATTGCTCTTGATACTTCCATTTCAGTGATCGGGAGATTCAGATTTTCAATCTGGTCAGATAATACTGATGAGGATACAATCTTACTCCAAAAATCTTCACGAGCAAGTATATTTGAATTTTTTAAAGAATATAAATCTTTATAATAGGATGAAAATATCTGTGATATATCGTCCATTTTTGTTATCAGTTTACCATCTTCAAGTAGGGAGTCAATTAGGGAAACCTCTTTATCTTTTTTAACTAATCTTGCTAAAAGTTTACCCGACTTACTACCATATCTGTAAAGTTTAGCTTGGAATCTCAGCTCCTTCTGAGAAGTCTTATAGAGAAGAAAAGTATCTCTATCTTTCAGCGCCTGGGTATATCGTTCCCAGGTGCTGGATGTTTTTTGTAGAAGATAACCATTGTATGTATTAGATACTGCTTTTAAGATTTCTTTCTCCCTAAATTTCAATTTCTTTGTCCTCCTAATACAATATGCCAGAATCTCACCTCTGATCACTGCTTTTGCTGTCTCCCAGAAAATGGTGGGACGATTGATATAATCCTGATTGAAAGATATATATTCTTCTAACTTAAGTTTTACCCAGTTCTTAAATTTGAGATCCATGGCTAGGTAAGATGGGAAGTGAAATCGATTACTTGTGGTAGTGGGGTCACTAGCTTGGAACTCCAAGAAAATAGGGGCGTGGTCAGAGATACATATGGGAAGAATCCCTGCCATTACTCTCGTTTTGCATAATTCTTCGTCCAAAAGAAGAAGATCTATCCTTGAGAGTGATTTATGCACCTTAGAAAGGCATGTGTAATCCCTTAAGTCCGGGTTTTGTGACCTCCAGATATCCCTAACCCCTAGATTTTGAAAAAGTCTGTTAAACAGTTTGGATTCAATATTATCTCTTTTAGTTCTGGGGGCCAATGGGTGTTGTCTTAATCTATCTAAGGGGTATTGGGGTGCCATATTAAAGTCCCCTCCAACTATCAGGTAACCCTCTTTATAGATCATAATGTCTGCCTGCAGTGATTCCCAGAAAGACCAATTAATAACATTAGGGGCATAAATGTTACATAATGTGTATATTACTTTATCAATCTTAATTTTTACCATGATAAATCTTCCCTCAGAGTCATTTTTTGTATGCAGAATTTGATAATTTAGCTTTTTCCCCAAAAGAATTGCTACTCCTCCCTTTCTCTGTTTGCTAGGTGAAAATAAAACTTCTTTAACCCATGAACATTTGAGTTTTAATATTTCTTCTGTCTTTAAGTGGGTTTCCTGTATAAAGGCAATATCAGTATGAATTCTTCTTAAGTGTGCTATTATTGTTTTTCGTTTGATTGGGGAGGTAATACCCCCAATATTCCAGGAGGTCAGTCTAAATCTGTTAAACGTGTTGGCCATCTATATTATCGTAAGGGAAAAAAGAAAAGGAGAGAGAGAGAAAAGAGAGAGAGAAAAAAAAAAAAAAAAAAAAAAAACCCACAACAATAACACAGAAACACAACCGAGGACCACCGAGGGCCTCGTTTACCATCCTTATGGTGAACTGCCATGAAAGAGAGAGACTATAACTCAGGTTTAGTTAACTATGCTTAGGTGTTAGTCATTGCCTGAAGTCTTAGCCCTTGATCTGGAGCAGGGGGTTGATTTATAAATTTTTCTGCTTCCCTGGCTGAATCAAAGAAATGTGTCTGGTTCTCTATAATGATTTTCAGTCTGGCTGGGTAAATGATGGTGGCTCGATATCCTTGATTTATTAATCTAGTACAAATTGGGGCCAGCTCCCTCCTCTTGGCTGATGTTTCAGCTGAAAAATCCTGAAAAAGCATTATTTTAGTTTCCCCTAAGAGGATAGGTTGATTTTTTTTATAAGATTGTAATAGTAAAACTTTATCTTGATAATTAAGTGTTTTTGCTATAATTGGTCTTGGTCTAGGGTTTTCTTTGTCTGGAGGTTGCCAGCCTAACCTGTGTGCTCTTTCGAGGACTATCTGTGGGTGAGTTAGTGGAATTTGGAGTAACTGTGGTAATGTTTTAGTTAAGAATTTAGTAAGATCTTCGTATTGTTTTTCCTCAGGGACCCCTATCACCCTAAAATTATTGCGTCTTGCACGATTTTCTAGGTCTTCCAATTTAGACTGGGTTTTGATGAGTTTAGAGTGCAAGGAGTCTATTTTATCAGTGTGATTGCCCATCATATCCTCTAAGTCAGAGATTCTTTGTTCCGCCTCGCTCAATCTACTAGCGAATAAGCGAATTTCGGTTGTCAGTGACACTATATCCTGTTTTATTTCGTTTTTGAGGGCATCAAATTTAGGTGTTAAGGCTTCTGATATATTTGAAACAAGTGTTTGTAAATCAAGTGATGTGTTTGTGTGAGGGAAGGTAGTGATGGTAGAGTGAATGTCGGGCGTGACTTCTGTTGGGGCCTTAGATTTTTTATCCCTTTGCCTCGCTGACATATTTAGGGGGGACGTTTTGACCTGTGTATTAATAAATTTGTCCATCAATCTGTGATTGTGATGTGAGAAAAACTGGGGTATTAACTAATTCAAAGGGGTTAAGCCCCTTAAAGTGATAACGTATAGTAAGGAACAGTGAGGGAAGGGGGGTGAATGAGAATGTGAGAGAGTGATTAGGACTTTTCTTTTCCTTTCCTTTTCCCCTTCTTCTCTCCCTTTCCTCTCTCTTCCTCTCTTTTTTTAGAAGTCCTTAGCCTAAAATCAGAATATATCCAGAAATATTATACCCTCTGATTTACCTCTAATTCTAACTTATAAGGAATCTCCTAGGTTTCTGGGTGCGAAATATCCCAGAATTAATGGGAGTCTCCCTTCCTTAGTCCAAGCCCTTAGGTCTACCTCTCAGGCTTTAGGGTCTCTTCTCAGCACGTATATAAGAGAAAATATATATAAGCCACAGAGGTATTACAATGCCTAGGTACAAATAATTTTACAATTTCTGACGCACTAATTTGCTACCTATAAGACAAAAAGTTGTTAAACAGTCATAATCCAATAACCAGGGGACTAGAATTATCCCCTCAGTAAAAAGGGAACACAGTCAGAGATAGGAGTTTCTAAACCCATTATCCACTGTATAGAATTTACAAAATTCTAAAATTTAGAACTTATAATTTCTTGCTTAGTTATCAGCAACCCCAGTTAATTATCTTAATTCAGGATTCCTTACCTCTGCATGAAAACTTAGGAAATAAATGTACTAACTTAACAATTGTTTGCTTAGGGGCGGTATGAGAATCTAGACCAAAATTCAAAGTCTGAGTATCAGTAGGGGGAGGAACAAAAGAAAGCGCCTCCCTAGGGTTAATTAATATACACAATTAATCCCAATATCCACAATTTAAATCATTAACTTAATATGTACAGATCCCACTTGTATTAGTTTAAATTACTAAGCACACTTAATATTGACCAGTTTTGAGTATTTTTAGGTCTGAACCAGGCAAAGACAGAAAGAAACCCCTAAGTCTGCCTCTCAGGCTTTGGGGTCTCTTCTCAGTACATATATAAGAGCAAGTACATATAAGCCACAGAGGTATAACATTGCTTAGATATAAATGATTCCAAACCAATTATCCACTGTATGGAATTTACAGAATTCTAGAATTAGAACTTATACTTTCTTGCTTAGTTATCAGCAACCGCCGTTAATTATCTTAGTTCAGGATTCCTTACCTCTGCATGGAAACTTGGGCAATAATTGTACTAACTTAACAATTGTTTGCTTAGGGGCGGTGTGAGAATCTAGACCAAAGTTCAAAATCTGAATATCAATAGGGGGAGAAACAGAGGAGGGCACCTCTCTAGGATTAATTAATAAACAAAATTAAGCCCAATTTCCACAATTTAAATCATTAACTTAGTATATACTAAATCCCAATTGTATAAGTTATTAGCTTAAATCACTAAACACACTTGAGATTTGAACAAATTTGGGTATTTTTAGGTCTAGACCAGGCAAAGACAGAAAAAGAGAAAAAGAAAAGAAAAACAAATGGACAATAATATAGGTGAGATCAGTGTCATAACCAGCTGCCAGGTGAAACAATGTCATTGAACTTAAGCCTTATCAGGCCTTGCTTGTATATACCCAGATACAGGGTGTCCGTTTTTACTTTCCTCTTCTCAAAGTATCTCCTGCTCTTTCTCCTTTGGAGATATAATTGTGTCAAAAAAGAGGAAGAAAAAAGAGGGGCACAGAATTTTCAATCAGTACGTTACCCCCTGCCAGTTTCCAGGCATCTTGAACAAGGTGCTCCTCTTCAGCACAACCCCCCTCTCGCAGCACCGGTGGGAAGGGGGTGCACCTAACCACAGCTGCCGGAAAGGTCAAACAGCACTCAGACAGACCAGTGCTGGAATCAACGGGCAGCAGAAGAGACAGGCTGTGACCTGAGAGAACAACCAGGATCAGATGGCGGTCCGTGTCCCTCACGCAGCACCGGTGGGAGGAGACAGCGGACCGGGAGCAACCGCGAGGCAACCTTCCACCCCAGCGACAGAAAGCGTGATGAATCCACTGGGGGCCGACTCGTCCGGCGTTCTCACCCCCACAACAACCCAGCGGAACTTGCAGGTGGGGCCAGGTAACTGTCTGAGAACAGTTTACTGAAGTCAGTATGGAGGAGGCGGGTCACCGCGCCGGATTCGACCGGCAAGCCAGGGGTAACCCAGGTGGAGGCTCCAGACCGGGAGACCTCCTAGCTTAAATCAGGGTCCGTCCTCTGCTTCAATTCAGATATAAGGAAGCACTTTCACAAATACATTGCAACATAGTTTCCTTCTGTGTCTTCCTTCTTCCTTCTATAGCAGCATGAGATGCACGGGTAGGGCTAGTAACCAGATGCAATGAGTATGGCAGCTTACAGTTCTTGTGCGGTATAATAGCACTATGTCAGCTCCAGCAGCGATAGATTTGCTTGAGCAAGCCTCCCACAGTGTAAGGGCTTAGGCGCGAAAATACCGCCAACTGCTTGCAGTGGAGGTAGTGCTGAGCAGGTGTCTCACCTGACCATACACCTGGGCTCCTCCTCCGGAACTGATCTCCTGTTGTGTTTTTTTTTTTTTTTTTTTTTTTTTTTTTTTTTTTTTTTTTTTATTGAATTTTTATAAATTTTCCTTACAGGGTTTAATTTTAAACAAGCCTAATGCAATTATGTGCTTACCTTCAGTTGCTGTCAGGTAGAAACAATTAACACATTGCTGTAGAAACCATGACAATGGCATGTATATTGGCTTAACGCTAATTCAGGGTCTTTATCATAGAGGAAAATTGGATTTTCTACGACAATATTTAAACATGACAAGTATCGCAGACCATGAATAATGTTATTAACTATGAAATTCTATTTTTTGTGCATAGATCCAAATAATTGACAAAAATTTTGGTGAGTCAGGATATGATTTGAATATCGTATTTTTATGTGACCTTGTTTCACCTAATTAGCACATAATCCCACAACACATTTTATCACCACCTCAGAGTATAGCAAGACTATGAGTTCAAAAGGGTGTAGTACTTTAATTATGCAGGCTTCAAAGTGCATTTTTATTTTATACGAATATGCTAAAGAAGGTCAAACTTCTGGCAGTCTACAAACAAAATGATGTTAAATGGACAGAAAAAAAATTCAACATATAGATCAGAGATGTCTAAATCATGTTCATAAGGATTGTGTGTAATTAAGTCTTTATTCGTTTGTACACTGTCAATTAATTTAAAGTGATGGTAGATTTCAGACTTTTAGAATGTTGCAATGAAAAATATAGTAGTATACAAGCAAAGTATATATATATATATATATATATATATATATATATATATATATATATATATATATATATATATATATATATATATATATATATATATATAAAACATGGAAAGGGGACTGCACTCCAAAACCGGACCAGGTACACATCCCATGACCCAGCAACATGCCAGCCCTGGGTGCTAAATAGCACTCACAAAAAGCTGTGCCGTCACCAGAGTCATAGGCAGTTAACCCCAAACAGGAGTGGGTGCAGGAACCATGGGGGATTACAAAACAAATACAACACATAAAGGAAACCCAGCACTCACTAGCTAGCTCACAGCTAATATTTAAAATGGAAAGGTTAGTCACCGCATCTGGCCAAATGGGACAAGCTCAGGCACCACGTCAAGGTCCTTTCCAACACCTGAGTCCCTAACACAGCAACACAGTGCAGGCTCTCAAAGCCAGACAAACTGGGAACAAGGGAGGGTGCACAGGTATATGTAATCACCCAGCAACATACAAAACACGGAAAGGGGACTGCACTCCAAAACCGGACCAGGTACACATCCCATGACCCAGCAACATGCCAGCCCTGGGTGCTAAATAGCACTCACAAAAAGCTGTGCCGTCACCAGAGTCATAGGCAGTTAACCCCAGACAGGAGTGGGTGCAAGAACCATGGCGGATTACAAAACAAATACAACACATAAAGGAAACCCAGCACTCACCAGCTAGCTCACAGCTAAGATTTAAAATGGAAAGGTTTGTCACCGCATCTGGCCAAATTGGACAAGCTCAGGCACTACGTCAAGGTCCTTTCCAACACCTGAGTCCCTAACACAGCAACACAGTGCAGGCTCTCAAAGCCAGACAAACTGGGAACAAGGGAGGGTGCACAGGTATATGTAATCACCCAGCAACATACAAAACACGGAAAGGGGACTGCACTCCAAAACCGGACCAGGTACACATCCCATGACCCAGCAACATGCCAGCCCTGGGTGCTAAATAGCACTCACAAAAAGCCGTGCCGTCACCAGAGTCATAGGCAGTTAACCCCAGACAGGAGTGGGTGCAAGAACCATGGGGGATTACAAAACAAATACAAAACATAAAAGAAACCCAGCACTCACCAGCTAGCTCAAAGCTGAGATTTAAAATGGAAAGGTTAGTCACCGCATCTGGCCAAATGGGACAAGCTCAGGCGCCACGTCAAGGTCCTTTCCAACACCTGAGTCCCTAACACAGCCACACAATGCAGGCTCTCAAAGCCAGACAAACTGGGAACAAGGGAGGGGTGCACAGGTATATGTAATCACCCAGCAACATACAAAACACGGAAAGGGGACTGCACTCCAAAACCAGACCAGGTACATATCCTATGACCCAGCAACATGCCAGCCCTGGGTGCTAAATAGCACTCACAAAAAGCTGTGCTGTCACCAGAGTCATCATCAGTTAACCCCAGACAGGAGTGGGTGTAAGAACCATGGCGGATTACAAAACAAATACAACACATAAAGGAAACCCAGCACTCACCAGCTAGCTCACAGCTAAGATTTAAAATGGAAAGGTTAGTCACCGCATCTGGCCAAATGGGACAAGCTCAGGCACCACGTCAAGGTCCTTTCCAACACCTGAGTCCCTAACACAGCCACACAATGCAGGCTCTCAAAGCCAGACAAACTGGGAACAAGGGAGGGGTGAACAGGTATATGTAATCACCCAGCAACATACAAAACACAGAAAGGGGACTGCACTCCAAAACCGGACCAGGTACACATCCCATGACCCAGCAACATGCCAGCCCTGGGTGCTAAATAGCACTCACAAAAAGCTGTGCCGTCACCAGAGTCATAGGCAGTTAACCCCAGACAGGAGTGGGTGCAAGAACTATGGGGGATTACAAAACAAATACAACACATAAAGGAAACCCAGCACTCACCAGCTAGCTCTCAGCTAAGATTTAAAATGGAAAGGTTAGTCACCGCATCTGGCCAAATAAGAAAAGCTCAGGCACCACATCAAGGTCCTTTCCAACACCTGAGTCCCTAACACAGCCACACAATGCAGGCTCTCAAAGCCAGAAAAACTGGGAACAAGGGAGGGGTGCACAGGTATATGTCTGGCTTTGAGAGCCTGCATTGTGTCAAACTATACCACGAGAGGCATGACTCACATAGTGAGCGTTTAACACACACATGACTATGATAAGCACCAGTTTCACCATCACCAAGTGTGTATGATACACTAATTCGATGTAATAAATACCTTTTTTTTCACTGAGAGACTCATGGATTAATAGGTATTAAGGATCTCATATTAGGAGTCTTTATTAGGACACTATAAGTTCTTTTTGATTCAGAGACATAAAGGATCCTGCTAACAAGCTTAAGAACAGACACCTGTTAAACATTTGAAACAAAGATATAAAAGTCATTTAATGATTTTTGGAGAAAGAACATTTTATTGAAATATTAAAAGGTTATTTAATAAATCCATTACTAATTCACTTTTGACAATATGGATACTAACAACAGCAGGACAATGTATTATTTTCTGGATAAAGCCTTTGACTTAGATGGCACTGAATATGAAAATATCTTTTCCACAAGTAGAACACAATCAGCCCTGGGTGACTTATTTCTGGAGATGGAAAATCTTAAGCTAAAAGAAGCAATATTTAAAATAGACAAATGGACTCTAGAACGATATAATCATTTAAGCATGATACCAAGAGGACTTCGCCTCAATAAGTAGCCCACCTTTGAGGTGACAGATGATGAATTTGTAAAAGAATGGAACAGCATTCTAGCAGAGTCTTCCTTAAAACTATTATTATTGGTCATTAAATATAAGGCTGCAGAATTAACAAAGACAAGGGAGAAAATCATTAGTCTCCAAATATCTTTGGATACATTTACTAATGACCCTGACTATCAAGAAATGGATGCTCTTTTACAAACCACAGTGGAAGACACCAAGAAAGAGATCATAGAAGTAAAACACTCAAAGTACTTGAGAGATTTTGATGATTATTCTAATAATCAAGTATTTATATGGAAGCGAAAAGATAGATTTCAACAGAACAGACAAGGGAATAGAAGAACCAGAAGATGGCGCTCTAGGTCACGTTCCAGACAATGGAATAATACCGATCAAGGAGACAAAGATAAGGGAGACTATTCAAACCCCAAGAGAGTGGACTTCTCAGACACTGAGGCTGAGTCGGGGGAAGAAGAACTATGTACCCATGGGGTTGAAAAAGAACAAGCCTACCGAGAGGATGAAGACATGAACTCTGTGATATCCTATAAAGACTCAAGTAGATTTAATGAGAGACCTTCTATACTAAAAAAAAGTGACACTAACATTACCAATCACCAACAAAATATAAATAAAAATAATCAACAGACATCTAACCAATATAGTAAAAGCAATAGAGGTAGAGGTACTAATAAGAATGCAACCACCTGGGGGAGAGGTAGAGGAGGCCCTAGTAGTGTCACTGTTAAAGTAGATCCGGCCAAAAAATATTCTAATATTAGTAATAGAACAGAAGCTAAAAAAAAAATCTCAGGCCACAGGAGGTGACCTGGATGATAGAGAGAATACTGAAAGCATGGAGCAGGTTTTTTACCTCCCCCAAGAAAGACCCGGAGGGGGGGTTAGGAAGAGGCCCGACAGGCAAAAATTGGTATTTACTCAGAACAAACAACAAAAATTAACCAGAGAAATTGTTGTAAACACACAAAATAGAGGAATAGAGATAGTGGGCAATGTTATCAACACGTCAGGGATCCCACTCACAGAGAATCAATATACAGTGTTAAACTTTGGTTTAGGAGTTGCTCCATCCTGTAAGTTTAATTTATTTAACATACTTATAGATTTAAATGGCCTGGTTAGAAATCTAACATTAAAAAGACATTTCTTTGAAAGTACCGATAATATTCCAATCCACACTACTCATGATAAAGCACCATCATTTTCTGTACTTGAATTTGATGAGATGTGTAGTGTGAGAGACTTGGAGGAACTTATAGAAAGTAACATTAGGGGGGGCGGAGCCAGCTACTGAAGCAACCAGACGTGCTTTTGGAAAGCTCCTGGCTTTCAGCTAAAACTATAGCAAATAAATTATATTTCAAAGCCTAAAATCACTTTGTTGTTCAGCTGAGCATTAATCTTAACTGCTCCACATTTAAAGCAAGAAGAGATTGTTTATTATTGAGCTATTTCTACGGAAACTTCATGTTTCACTAAGCCACGAGGAGCCTCTGGGCACAGTTTCCATATGGCTACGTCGACCGCTATAGACGCTTTACAAACATGGGATTTGAACATGCAGAGACTCCTGGAGAAACATTACCGGAGTATAACTGAAGACTTAATGTCAATGCTGTACTGCCTATCGGAGCCGCAAGAAGAGGAGCTCAAGCATACATTACAGGTGCTATCTGGTGGAAGCTGTGATATTGCGGAGGCCCCTGCTATATGGAGACCGGAGGATGAGCCAAGATTAGCTCCGCTGCTTCTAACAGGCAGCGAATCAGGTCAGACCCCAGATGCTCCCTCACACACTAATTGTGGGAATTGCCCCAGTACCCAGGCCCCAGAGGATGCTACTGAAGGGTGGCGCGAGAAGACCCAGATGGAGTCAAGCGATCTGAGTGAAAACATGGCCGTATGGAAGTTATCTTACTTACCCTGTCACGAGCGGGTGTCACATGGCCCACTACTGAAGTCTGGTATTTCTTGCCGGATGAGTAAAGAACTAGCCCGTTTGTTGGGAGCCCAGATGTTCCATACTGGAGCGGAGTGCAGGCTTTCTCATCCGAGCCGTGTCGCATCTGCTGTAGGAGGGAGATTGGTTTTTGTTCTCTGTGTGCTGCCCCTTTCTGGAACATTAACTACAGAGTCACGCCATATTTGAATGGGAATCGGCTAATTTCTCTTTTTTTACACAACCCCTAGCCGGTCTCCTATATGACTCAGGAATTTACTGTGGATTGACAGCCCTTCAAGTTGTAGACTGTGGTATGTCTATATGGGACCTTTATTGTAGCCCCATCCTTAGATGTATTTGGATATACCAGCACTAATTACACTGTAACATTGGTTCTGAACATCTTACTAAAGACGATACCATAAGGCTTCCTTATATAGTCTAGTTTAACATTTGGAACTAGAAAGATAATTGTTGTTGATAGCTGGTTGCATCATTTATTTACCTAATGCTTTCATTCGTTTAGACTACATGTCTGCTTACTTTTCCACAGCTCTTATAGCATTTACCTATTATATTAATTATTGTATTAAGATGGTTGAAATTCCCATATATGTCTCAAAAGGTTTGCTATAGCCCCAGTAGTATATTATTTACTAATCTTACAGACCCTGACTTAGCCTCTATGCCAGTTAAATTATTTACATGCTGCGACCCAGGCAGATACCATTAGAGTAGATTGGGCTGAATTCCCTATATAGCTTCTACTGGCTTCATTGCTCCCTGTGAGCTAGATGATAATTAATATCCTCTACAACTGAACTAATACAATATAGGTTATTGATATTACTATATCTAGCGTCAGTGTCTATTATAGAATGTATCGGCATGTGCTTACATTTGTGGAGAAATGACTCTGTACAGATTGCTCCTTCTCAACATTTTAACGGACTCATGTTTTGCGCTAATCTCATGTACTAAAGTTTCTAGCCTATTGTATGCATTCAATCTATGCTTAGTGTGATGGGTATTTTTTCTCATTGAATTGTTATATTTGTGCATACTATTTCTTCTAATGAGACCTTAGCATCCTCCTCACTTTAGATCATAATACTCCAATAATGTTGCTTATGTTGGCAGATAAATGTCTGTCTCTCTCATCACACAACGCCAGATTACTATACAAAGTTTAAAATGCCCATAAGTTATTGAGCCATTCCATGTTTACATCTGTGCTATAAGTAGATGGGTGGACTATAGCTCTTCCAGGAGGCAGAATATCACATATTTATAGTTTTGTAATCAGCTAGATGCCCTGACTATCATATATATATAGACGTATTATAGGAATTGGAACAGACAAGCTAACACTTACTATCCTGGTTTTATATCCAGTTTTATCACTGTATTCAGTTGTATTGGCATCTGTTTTTGCTGTTTAAATACTATGTTATTATCAGTCTACATATTATCTATTATAACTATCTCCCTTAAATATCTCTATATATGGCAGTAATATGTCAGATTGTCCTCACTGACCATAAACTGTTACTGCCCTGTTAGTACCCACAAGTTAATTATTTCTATATATTCATATGAGACCAGTATTGAATAGAAGTGACTGCTAAGGAATCGCATACATAACGTTTCTGAGTTGAACATGCCAGGGTCTCCTATATGTATGAGCTAAAATGTAAATAAGTGCTTTGGAATATTGAGACCTTAATATGCTTTGTGCCCCACAGTATAGCTTTAGGTATTGTTTTATTACCTCCCACACGCTGCAGCCATCTTAGCAGAAGGATCACTTTCCAAACAGTTCCTATTACCATACTAACTATAATACTAACCCTAGTACTTTCTAAGCTCTTTCACCGAGGGATGTCCACATTACTTTTACAGTACATTCATAGAAAAGAGGGACTATATATATATATATATATATATATATATATATAAAATAGGCTAATTGACTCTTTCAATTAGATTTAGCTACTCTCTTTTTTTCAGAGCTATGATTATATCAACCCTAGTAAACTCTTGTTATATAAGGTTTTTGTTCTAAGAATGCTCCATGTCATGATGTATTTACAACTCCAACCCCAATTGCTCCTCATGTCTAGAGTTACATTAACTATTGCACTGTACCGAATTGCATGCTCTTTTGCATTTGAGCTGGTAATGTTTATAGACCAGGGCATCTAGAGTTATGGTTCTTCGATCATAGGTTTATCTCTACTTGGAGTATGGGCATCCCTAATAGTCTTATATGTACCCTGGCTTTACAGGGTCTATACAAATCCCTCCAGAGACTACCACCCTTGTATTATGGTATATATGATAGCTTTATAGTCTGATGTCCTATACCCACTTTCATAGTATTAACTAAGTAAGTAAAAGTATGGTATGAGTGGACGGTCCAGGGTATCCCCTGTAGTTCGGAGCTCACATTCTACGAGGTGCCACTAGTTTATGTATGTTCTATGATGTCTGACAGTAGATAAAATTGCATCATATAGCACCTCAATCCCTATATATTTTTACTTTTTACCTACTATAATATTCCCGGGTTCCTGCTTTACAGAGCCACTAGCTCCCATGATATTTCTCTACCGACTGCATCTCCCCTCATCCTTTCCCGCTCTACATCTGTGAGCAGGTCATATCCACCATCCCTTAACAGTCTATGTCCAGTGGTGACAATATCCCTGAGGGGAGATACTGCATAAATGCTCCAATAGTGAAAGATAGATCTCATCCTAACCAGACTGGAGCTAAACCTGTTCTTTCTTGATACTCATCACAAATTACACTTAACTCCCGTATAGCTTAGCGTTGCACGCCATGTGTTATGTTATGATAACTAATTGACTTAGTCAATTAACATTTCTATGGTCCTCCGCCCCCCCCCCCATTGTAGTTGACCATAGCTATCTACATTGCTATTCCTATTACTTTCATCAAATAACTTAAGTACGTAATAATAATATTGTTGCATAGAAAAATTATTTGTATAAGCAGTGCTTACCCGCTGACATTTCCCTAACTTCCCCCTAGCTCTTTATTTTGCTCTTGATATCATGACCCTGCCTTTAACAATAAGAAGCATTCAATTATTTGGCGAATTAGTTCATAATAAATTGGGTCTATCTAGTAGCTACAGTGCTCTTTCAGAGTGTCTTTTAGCACTATGGCCTGGAATAATAGCTACTTCCATTATCATATAAAAAACATAAAAGGAGGTTTTCAGATGTATTTTGGCATTCATTATATGTTTTCTTTTTCTGTCATATCGTTGTTAAGACAATCATTGCTATGTTTTATAATATGTATATGTCATAGTTTTATGTTGTTGTCATTATGAAAAACCCTCAATAAAAAATTATTCAATAAAAAAAGAAAAAAGAAAGTAACATTAGTGAGGACTTTGTTGAACAAGACCCAGCAGATCTACCACTGACAAAGACTATGATAAATAAGTCTCAATTATATCCCTTACAGAGCAGGGGTGATGTGCTGGAATTGTTCCACAAAAGTATTGAAAAGGAATTTACATCCCTATATAAACAACAGAGAGTGAATAAACAGAATCTAACTAGTGATCAGAGGAAAGCTCTTGATGAACTCAAAAATAATGAACAGATTGTGATCAGAAAATCTGATAAAGGGGGTACTACAGTTGTTCTAAAAAAAGACTATATTTTGGAAGCACTACGTCAGTTAAATGATAAGAGCACATATCAAAAGATACCAGGGAATCCCATGAATCAGATCCAAACACAAATTTGGTCCTTGGTTGATGAGGGAGTGGGAAAAGGATATATTGATAGTAAGACAGCATCATTTCTTTGTGTTCCACATCCAAGAACACCAGTCTTCCATATGTTCCCCAAGGTCCATAAGTCCCTTGATGACATTAAGGGTAGACCCATTGTCTCAGGGATAGGGTCAGCACTAGAACCCCTGTCTGAATGGGTGGACAGTGTCCTCCAGCCAATTGTGGTCCAGCTGTGGAGCTATCTCAGAGATACAAAACATCTTCTGAATTTACTCTCTGACTTTAAGTGGAATGATGCCCATAGCTGGATCACCATTGATGTAGTCTCGCTCTATTCCTCCATCCCTCACATATGGGGTTTGGAGGCAATTAAGCATTTTCTCACTATGGCCACCAACTTTGATTCATATCAAGTGGATTTTTTTGTAGATATAGTGCGCTATCTACTTGAACATAATTATTTTCAATTTGAGACCTCCTTCTATCTCCAAAGGTGTGGGACAGCCATGGGCGCAAAATTTGCACCATCCTACGCCAACTTATTTCTTGGCTGGTGGGAGGCGTCCCACATCTTTGGAGATGGAAATAGATTTTGTTCATCTATTTCCTTTTATAGGAGGTTTATAGATGATTTGATCATGATATGGAATGGCACACAGGATGAAGCATTTTTGTTTCTAGACTATCTCAATACAAATGAAATGGGCATCAGATTCACTATGGAATTTCATAGTACAACAATCAACTATCTAAATGTCACCTTGACAGCTGACAGGGTGACAAAAAGGGTTGAAACTCATACCTATCATAAGCCCATAGCCAAAAATAATCTCTTACATAATGCCAGTAGCCACCCTAAGAACCTTGCTAGAGCTATTGCTAAAGGACAATTTACCCGAATGAAGCGCAATTGCTCCAAGGAGGGAGATTACTGGGAAGAATGTGAGAGATTAAGCATAGATTTAGTACAAAGAGGCTATAATAATAGAACCATCTCAAAAGCACGGAAGGAAGTTGATGACATTCCTAGGCAAACATTACTAAAAGAAAGAGTGAGGGCTACAGATGAGAAACACAGAAATAACAGTCAGGTCACCTTTGTCACGAGTTATAGTGATTAGTATCATGACATTTGTAAAATTGTCAAGAAGCATATGCCAATTTTATTGGCGGATCCTAAGTTCAAAGGAGTTGTAGACTCAGGGTGTAGATTTTCTTATCAAAAAAGTTTTACTCTTGGAAATATGCTCTCACCCACAGTACTCCCCAAGAAAAATAGGGGAAGTAGTTGGCTTACACACAGAGGCACATTTAAATGTGGTAATATAAGATGTAAAGCATGTGATTACATCTTAGTCAGTCCCCAATTTACATCATATAGGACAGGCATAACATTTGATACCTCTCAATGTATCAACTGTAGCATGTGCTATATAGTCTACCTTATATCCTGTGTTGAATTCAAATTGCAGTATGTGGGCCTCACCACTAGGGAGGTGAGGTCCCGCATTCGAGAACATTTGAGCAATATTAATTGCAAAAAAGAATGTTCAGCGCTAGCCACACATTTTATATTAAAACATGGTTAATCAGTAAACACATTTAGATGGCAAGCTATAGAACTGGTAAAGAGCCCGAGTAGAGGAGGAGATAGAAAGAAGGAATTGTATCGGAGAGAAGCGTTCTGGATATTTAAATTAGAGACAAGATTTCCTGGGGGCTTCAATTCTACATATGATGTCATGAATCACTGGGAGAGGTAGTTCCCCTCCCCTTCTCTTAATGTATGAGATATACCCTTTAAAGGGGCACCTATTATGATCTAGGGCCGCTCTTAACTGTGGTGAGTGGGTAAAACATAAAGCTGTTTGTACCTTATAGTACAATTCAAGTTATGTTGTTAACCACCAGCAATACAGTGTGTTCTTTTATTGTTGCTCTCCCATCTAAGTGTCTACCATAATTAGAATGAATTGCTAATAGAATATATAATAGGTCATAGTATCTTAATGTTATCAATGAGTCAAAAAGCACTTAATAACTGGTCAGTAGGTTTTCTCTTAAAAATAGACAGATATATATCTGCAGGTTCCCACCATGATGTTGGAAGTATTGTATTGAGGTGGTAAGATGGTTACATACAGACACGTATATATAGCCTTCTGGAGATAAAATGTCAATCTGTCAAGGATTGATATTATGGTATTTATTGCGACTTCTTAAAACTGTTTATCGTCAATAACATGTATGGGTAATAGAATGTACTTTTTTTTTCTTTTTTTTTAAATCGTTTATTTACATATCCAACAATGAGTACAGTCAAATAAATTTCCACCTTTACATACCACACAAGGTCAGGTGTCACAGAAACAGAAAAACATGAGACATAAAATGAACAAAGAAAGGGATTACTTTTCCATGAGTGAATTAACTGGCAGAAAGGAAAATATTCTCATATAGCAAAAATTGTACAAAGTGTTGGACTTTTATAAAGCTAAATGGAACACCATATATCCTACCCGCATACTAACCATTCATACAAACAAAAACAAAACACAAGAGAAAAAAAAAAAAAAAAAAAAAGGGGGGGGGGGAACCCACTAATTTCTCTTTCAGTAATTTAAATCTTTCAGTTATCCTATATCCCACCAACACAGTTCACCTTATATTTCTCTATAGTTAGTTATCCATGAATGTGGAAAAAGATCTAGGGCTACAAAGTCCATAAAAGAGCTTGAAGACAAAAATGGGGTCAGAATAGCTTTTTGTATAGCTAAGGGGTAGGATTTGATAATTGGTAGCCATCCAGCCATAAAAGTTTTTATTCTCTTTTCTGATGTAGTTTCTAGATGGGCTGATTCATATATAATTTGGGTTTGAATCTCCTGCAGGATCTGGAGTAATCCAGGAGCTGCAGAAGCTTTCCAATGTTTGAGAATTTGATATCTGACAGCTAGTATAATGGTATTTAAGATGTGGACCTGAAAGCCCTATTGCCAGCAACATCTAACCAGATTATAGTTGTATAATTTTTGGGCAATACCAAAACATATGTAAAATATCCGCCTTAGGTTTATTGCAGCGGGGACAAGTCCCGTTGCAGGTAGAATAAAACTTAGCTAATCTTATGGGGGGTATATAGTAATTATTAATACGTTTCAAATGAGATTCTCTCCAACTCCTAGGAATTTCACATTTTTTTACATTTATCATGCTACGTTTAATTTTACCAAGATCAATTAAGGGGAAAGAGCGGGTCCAAGATAATGTCAATTTGTCTAAAACCATTAATGTTTGTTTGGATAGCATAATATCATACATAAGAGAAATGGACGAGTTTCCTGATGCAAATTTTTGAAAACATAAATTGAGATCCGACCATGCATTCAATCCACTCATATCCCACTTTCGAGTATTAATAAAATGACGCACCTGTAGATAGGCGAAGAAATTAGATCTAGCTAACTGAAAATGTTGAGAAAGGATCCCAAAGGAGATTAGTTGCCCGTCTTGAGGAAGGATCTGACAAATGTATTTGAGCTCTTTTTCAGCCCACTCTCTAAATACTGATTGTTTAAGCCCTGGAGAGAATTGAGGATTTCCCCTAATCGGTAAAAATGCCGAAAATGTAAAATCTACTTCCAATATTGTACAACACTTCTGCCAAGCCACCACAATATTTCTAATAGAGATTAGAGAATATATCTTATTTGGTAAAAGTTGTAGAGGACAATGTAATATTGCTTTTAAAGCACAGGGAGAAACCATGTAAGTCTCCATCTCTAGAGATGACACTAGCTCCTTTTCAACAATCCAGTCCACCGCCGTTTTAATTAGACAAACCCAATTATATAATTTAAAGTTAGGAAAAGCAAGGCCTGCTACTTCAAAGTTTTGCATGAGTCTATCTAGAGAGATGCGTGATTTCCTGTTATTCCAAATAAATTTGGAACAGCAGGAATATAATTTACGCAAATCCTTACTAAGAATAAAGAGCGGAAGATTCTGAAGGGGGTAAAGTAAGCGAGGAAAAAGAAATGTCTTTATTAGATTAACGCGAGCCGTAATGGATAGTGGAAATGCCGTCCATAACTCCATGTCCGATTTAACCTTTAAAAGTAGTGGCGAGAGATTAAGCCGATACCAATTCTTCGGATTTTTATGTAATATTATACCTAAATATGTAATTGCTTCAACCTCTTTAAATGGATGGTCTTGTAAACTGTTTCTGGATTTATTAATCCACATAAGTTCACTTTTATTAAAATTGATTTTGTAGCCCGCAAATGAACTGAACTCGTCTAAACATTGTAATGCAGCTGGGATTGAGTAAGATGAATTCTTTAAAAATAACAGTAAATCATCTGCGTACAGCAGAATCTTAAGAGTATAGGAGCCCATACTGATTCCCTCTAGAACATTTCTTAGACAAATAGCTAAGGGTTTCAATGCCAGGTTAAATAGGAGGGGGGACAACGGGCAGCCCTGCCTTGTTCCACGACCTAAGATGATTTTTTGAGAGAGATGACCATTAACAATAAGAAACGAAATCGGCTTTCTATAGATTTTCTGGATAAATTGCAAAAACTGATTCTTAAAGCCAAATTCCTGTAATACTCTAAATAAATGGGTCCATGAGATAGCATCGAATGCCTTTTCGGCATCTAAAGAAAGAATCGCGCAATCATTTACAAGATTCTCTTTTTCCTTCTCATTTAAATAATGAGAATAATCCAAAAAAGTCACTATTTTCCGTATATTCTTTATGGATGTCCTAGATTTCATAAAACCAGTTTGATCTGTATGAATGATATTACCCAGCAATAAGGAGAGCCTATCAGATATAATAGCCATCAAAATTTTATAATCTGTGTTCAACACAGATATAGGCCTATAAGAGGCTGGTTCTTCTGGGTTTTTGCCTTTTTTAAGGATTAAAGTAATGTTGGCAGCTGAAAAATAAGAAGAGATGGGACTATCCGAATGAAAATAGCTATTAAACAACCTTCCCAATATAGGAATGATTTCCGGGGCTAATATCCTATAAAATTCTATCGGAAGGCAGTCTGGGCCCGGAGCCTTATTTAATCGCATCTTATCTATCATTTTTTTAATTTCATCTGGCTCAATTGGAGCATTAAGAGATATTAAGTCCTCTTCCTGAATTTGGGGTAGCTTTATTTTTGACCAAAATCTATCTTGGATATATCTATTACTATCCTGACTAGAATAGAGTTTCTGATAGTAAGAAAACAGGACTCTGCTAATTTCCCTTGAATCCGTATGACATACATCGTTTTTTTTTCATAGCCAAAATATAATTCTTTTTCTTTCTATTTTTTATTAGTTTCGCTAAATGTTTAGTTGAGTCGCCATAAAGACCTCTAAATTGACTGTTAATTTTTGATTCTTCAATTTGAGATTTCTGTTCTAGACATCTCTTTCTCTTCTCGCCTCCTGATACTTGTTCCAGTTACTTATGGAACGATCCTCGGAAAGTTTTCTATAAGAGTTTCTGACCCTGTTAGATAACTGAAGTTCTTGAGCCCTAGCCTTTTTTTTACTATTTATTAGGTAACTCATAATTTCACCTCGTAGGACAGCCTTAGCAGCTTCCCAAAGAATCTCAATTCTATCGAGGTAAGAAATATTATGTGTACAGTAGTCCTTCCATTTTTGCTTAAGCCAATTAGAAAATCTGGGATTATTCAAGAGATACCGCAGAAAAAATAGGGATTGCGTTCTTTTTAAAGAATTAAATGAGGAGGGAAAGGTTAAGTAAATTATAGCATGATCGGATATCAATATGTCATTAATTCCTGAGATAGTTTGGATAATCGATAGAGATTCGGATATTAAAAACAGATCGATCCTAGAAAAGGTTCTATGAGCTCTGGATTCACATGTAAATGTCACAGAATCTGGGTGTTTAACTCTCCAGATATCAACCAGTTTTAGCTTTGAACAAAAAGTTCTAAAATATTTGGCAACTTTTTTATATTCTTTAGCATCTATATTACAGAACCTGTCTAATTCTGAAAATAGTGTCATATTAAAATCCCCCGCTAGGATGAGATTCTCCCCTATGAAGGGAAAGATTTTAATTTTAATTTTAATTTTTTCCCAAAAACTTTTACTATTTTTATTGGGCCCATACACATTGCATAGGACATATACCACCTGATTGATCTGAATTTGGAGTATGATATATCTAGCCTCCGGATCTTTCTCTGTATGTAAAATTTTGTAATCAAGGTCTTTATGAAATAAAAACGCTACTCCACTTTTTCTGTCTAGGCTTGCAGCGGCTACAACTTCACCGACCCATTTAATTTTAAGTTTTGCAGCTTCTATATCAGTAAGATGGGTTTCTTGAATATAGACGATATCTGGTCTCTTTTTAGCAAGGGTTTTAATTATAAGTTTTCTCTTCATAGGGGAGGATATACCTCCTACATTCCAAGACAGTATATTTACTCCAGTCATTTCGTTAAAAGAGAAAAAAAAAATTTCTTTTAGCTTAGTCATTTCTCCCTTTCCTAAGATCTGTTTGACCTATATCTTAGATAATTTAGCAATGTTCCCATAGGCTCCTGTGCAAGAAAAGGAGAGAAAAAAGCGGGGGAGAGAAAAAAAAAAAAAATTTAAAAAAAAATACCCCATACACAAACCTCATTCATCAACATACATACTACACACGTCCTGGCAGACATTAACCTAGTCATGGTAGAGCATAGATCCGTTTTATCAATTTTCAATTTGGAATTTTTAAACTAATAAACTTTTTGATATCTGCGACTTCCTGAAAGGTAAGTATAGAATCCCTATCCTCTACTATAACCTTAGCCGGGTAGCCCATACGGGCCTTAAATCCCTTATTTATTAGCTGTGAGCAAAATGGGGCCATTAACTTCCTCTTCATGGACGTCTCATTAGAGAAGTCCTGGAAGAGTAAGATCTTATTGTTACCCAACTGAAGAGGACTATTCTTTCTAAAAAGTTTCAGTAATTCCACTTTATCTTGGAACTTTAATACTTTAAATATGCACATTCTGCTCCTTACTACACTGTCGGACTGAGCTCTTTTAGGGCCTATCCTATGTGCTCTTTCTATTATTAAAGGAAGAGACTCTGCTGACATTCCTAACGCTAGAGGTAGGTCAAGGGAGGTGAATTTCATTAAATCCTCATATTCTATAGTTTCCGGAAGACCCACAATACGTATGTTATTGCGCCTGGAGCGATCTTCCATGTCCTCCAGGCGCAATTGCATATTTTGGATTGTGGTATCCTGTTTTTGAATAATTACTTCCTGAGCATTTACACGATCTTCAAGGTCCGAAATTCTGTCCTCTGCTTCACCAATTCTAGCAGAAAACTGCCACGTTCTAGCACTAAACTTTCACTTGTACACTTAATTAATGGAAAAATTTGTCACACAGACAAAAAAAAATTCACCTGTAATGCCTGCCAAAGTAAAGGAAAAAAATCTAAACCAAGTGAAAAAACTGCCTGACTTCGGTGGAGAGAGTCGACAATTCAGTGGCCATACCCGCAATTTCATTTTTGATCATTTCAAATTGAGATGAGAACACAGCTGATAGCTGTGTTATCAGCATCTGAATATCAAAAGAGGGGAGAGATGACTCGCTTAATGTGGAATCAAGACTGATATCACTTGGTTTAGATTTTTTATCCTTTACTTTGGCAGGCATTACAGGTGAATTTTTTTTTGTCTGTGTGACAAATTTTTCCATTAATTAAGTGTACAAGTGAAAGTTTAGTACTAGAACGTGAACCAAACTACTGGCAGCCTCGCCACAGCGAGGACTCATAAAACAAAACTTGTGAGTAAAAAAACTATACAAAAATATAAGTGTAGGTCCTCTGGATTTCTTTTCTTTTTTTTTTTTAAGTGAGTGTGAATATCTGAATTTATAAAGTGTACCCCCTAGCTAGGGGGAAAAAAAATAAAAAAAAAATAAAAAGTGAAATAGGCCTGTCAAAGTGTTTATAAAAGCTAAATTTTCCACTGGAGAAACACTCTTCCTTTTATATCTTTATATATTGATCTATAAAGAAGGTTAATATGGGTAAGATATTTTCTAGTTTGGCCGCTAGAAAAGATAGACTATGCACAGTGTTTAAAGACAAAGATCTCAACAAGAAGAAAAAAAAACAATATGTAAATCCTGGAGAGCAATGAACCACAGTATAAATTTTAAAGTCAGCTGTGTTTTTCACCCTTATGTATCATTACAGAAAGGAAATTTGCAGGCTACAGAGTTATCTGAATCATAGCAAGTCAGCCTAACAAGAAAATATAGCTTCATTATTATCAGGCTCAGCATGAAGAAACAGAAGTATAACCTGGATTGACATTTGTAACAAATTCTAGCATATAGATAAACCCTGTGTTTAGCATGCATACATTGCAGAAGGTGTAAAAGTAACGTATAACAATAACATGCAAACACATGAACTATGTTCAAGCGGCGCCTTAGGATTTTACATATGTCAGAGAGATATTCTTAAGATCTTCAAGGAAACCAGTTCTTATGTCTCTTAATCAGCACCCTGCAGGTTTAGAAAACAGATTATCGGATTTCCCTCTTTGTTTCACCTTTATCCTTGACTTTTTCCTTTTTCTCCAAACTTTACTTTTCCCATTAAGTATAAAGAGAAAATCATCTCAGAATAGATAGGTTACCGAAAGTTTTACTAGAGTTAGCAAAGTAACCAAGTGGGAAAAGCACACACACCAAAGAAAAAAGACCAAAGTGACCTGTATCACTATGCGAGCCTTTACAGTTTATCCGGTAAAAAGCATGGTAATGATAAACAGTTAATCCCTATGATAAGTAACTGTCTTCAGACCTGCCGGCCCAGTATAGCTATAGATAGCAAGGAGATTCAATAACAAAAAGCAAATAAAGAGAGCGATACTTGCGGCAGCAACAGTTTCTGCAAGTTTCCGAGCGTCTTGATGCTGGCACCCAGATTTTTAAAAACGAGCTGTGTTTGCTCCTAACGGAGCACAGGAACCCGGTCCACCGCTTGGATACTTTCGCTTATGCCCTGGTGAAGTCGGTCGGCCCAGCACGGATCCCTCCGCGAAGCGACGAACCTCCTCACCGGCACTGGCTTCTACACCGGCTTCCTGTCATGTGCTACAGGAAGCTGTTCTCTGCGTATCGGGTCTTCTCCTCCGCACAGGGACAACTTCCCGTGCACTGGTTCCGGGACTTCGGCAATCAGGTAAGGGGTGCCAGGATAGTTTTACCCCAATATGTTGCCTGTGAGACTATGCCTCTGTCAGGTACTCACTGCATTCAAGCAGACATCCACATCCAAAATGGCGATTTTCCAGCTTTCTCTTCAGCTAGAATATCCTAGCTGCGTGTACCACCACACCGAAAACCCCACATAGTTGCTGGGATAAGTGGTAGGATAGCTTGGGTAGTATTTTCAGCGGTGGTTGGTCACCGCACAGATCTGGAGCATGCAGTTTCCAAGCTCCACCCCAAATGGAAGTCCCGCCCTGAATGTACTTTAGGTCAGATTATCTTATTGTCAAAAATGAGGTATAGAATATCCAATGACTAACTATTGGTGATTGGGTGCATGATTAAGAACCAGGTTGTGGTTTGAAATGTTGTTGTTTGTATGATGGACCCTGTAAAGAGAAAATAAAGGTCTTTTAATTTTTTACTGCAGGCTGGAAAATTATTTATTTAAAAATAAAAATATCCTTTCTTAGAGTTATCAATTGATCTTGCACTTTTAATACATGCATTCATGACCTCTTTTTTCTCCTATAAACTGACAGATTTATTCAATAGCCCTTTCACCGTTATGGTGATGGTTAAGCTTAAGCAGTCCTATTGAATTTGTTCCATTGTGTATTCAGTATATCTGTGAAATAAGTATGAATCAAATTTACGTCAGTACTTATAGTCACAGCATAAAATTATGCCTACTAGTCAATTTAATACTAGACACGTAGAGGGAAATAGATTACCCTTGTCTATTTAGTTTATAAGATTTTAAAGTGTATTCTCCCACTTAGCATGGGCATATCAAGCTTGTGTAATAGATTATAAGATTGTAACAAATTTAATGCAGGGAATGAGAAACAGGTGTAAGTAGTTTGTAATAGAGTATAAGTGAGAGGAGCACAGTTCCCAGTTATATTTGAATACGGGGCAACCCGAAACGCGTCCTACAGTCTGAGAGGATGTGTGCAACTTGTTTTTAACACTCTCCTTTTTTTTAATATGGATTTTTTTTCTCTTCTGTGTGTGTACTACTTTAAGCCCTCGTTGGTGAACCTTGTTATTTTTATTTGGAGAACAATAAAGGATCTTTTTTCAAGCTGCCTAGCAACACGTTTTCTTTTCACCTGTATGGTATGTGTGTGTATGTCTTTGTGTGTTTTATGTGGTTGTCTCTGTGTGTGTGTATGTCTTTGTGTGTTTTCTGTGGGTGTATGTCTTTGTGTGTTTTCTGAGGCTGTCTTTGTCAGTGTTTCCTTGGGTGTATGTGCAAGTTTGTGTGTGTGTGTCCATTGTCTGTTCCTTTTTAGGACATTTTGACCTTACTACTGATTATTCACATCTTTCTTCAGACTTTGAGACTAATGAGACCTTCCAGAAGTCACCAATCCACCATTTAACCATTGAATTATTGTTTAGGCAGGGCCCTTCCTTTCAGCCACTGCATGCTGTTGTCATCATTTATTTGGTATCTTCCTTGAGAAAAAGATAATCAGAACTCCACATTTTGTTTTGTAAATCTCCTTTTTTGACAAAACTGTAGTCTACCTCATTACTTGTCAGGTCAATATAAACAAGTGCTGAGTGTCTGTTTGGGTGTCTGAGTGTGTTTCTTTGTGTGTCAGCTAGAGTGTCTATATCTGAATCCTTATGTGTGAGTGTGTGTTTCAGTGTATGAGTGTTTCTGTGTGTTTGTGTGTTACTACCTTTACAACATTTCCAAGTTTGACTACACTTAAGAATAAAGTGCATATACGTTTTAGTAACTTGGTCAAAATTGCACATGTCAAAGTGGGGGACCCTTATCAATGGTTAAGTCAGGGGCCCCAAAATTTCTAGTGGTGACCCTGATGTCTATGGGGGAAAGCATGCATGAGCACGTAAACTCAGCCCTTGGCTTTTGTGCGGTATGGAGCTTAACGCACCATAACACACAGCACAAGGAGGTTTTTCAGTAACTCATAATGGCAGCGCTATGGAGAGTGCAATAACGTAAAAAATGTTGGCGTAATTTTCCCACTCTGTTTAGCGCAAATTTAGTAATCTAGGTGAGTGTGTTTTACTGTGTATTTATTGTAAATATTTCACATTCCAATGTTCTTCACATACAGGAATTTATTTTTTTATTATTTATATACCTATACCTGTATAAATTTATATATATATATGTATGTATATATATATATATATATATATATATATAGAGGTATAGATACATATTTCACAGGAACATATATTTAATAATAAAAATAACAATTTACAGTATGTGGAGAACATTGGAATGTGAAATATTAATAACTCTTGTCGGGTTAGTGTGTAAGCGGTAAGTGTTAGTTTTTTTCTTCTGCACTCTCCATTGTCTATGTGGAGCATAAGTTAGTGTGGTCCTTTAGTTAGATTGTTTAGCGATGTTTACACTATAGCAAAAGCACTAAATAGTGTGCCACTTGCAATCTAGCACATAGTAATGGATTTGAGGAGAACCCACCCTTAACCTGCATAAAAAAAAAAGTTTATTATGTTAAAGGGACATTCAACACTTTGAGATGGTAATATAAAATTATAAATCTGCAATATTCTTTCATTATTTATTGTGTCCCATTTTCCTGTAATGACATTCTGAAATGACAAGCTTTTCAGTTCCTGTTAGAAATGGAAGTACAGAACACCGTTATATTCCACACAGCCATTGGCTGCACACTCTAGTGACTTATTTATAACCGTCCCTAATTGGCCACAGCAGAGAAGGTAACCTAAGTTACAACATGGCAGCTCCCATTGTTTTATAAACACTAAGGGGCATATGTATCAAGCTCCGAATGGAGCTTGATGCCCCGTGTTTCTGGCGAGCCTGCAGACTCGCCAGAAACAGCAGTTATGAAGCAGTGGTCACAAAGACCGCTGCTCCATAACCTGTCCGCCTGCTCTGAGCAGGGGGACAGACATCGCCAGAAATCAACCCGATCGAGTACGATCGGGTTGATTGACACCTCCCTGCTGGTGGCCCATTGGCCACGAGTCTGCAGGGGGCGGCGTTGCCCCAGCAGCTCTTGTGAGCTGTTGGTGCAATGCTGAATACGGCGAGCGTATAGCTCGCCGTATTCAGCGAGGTCTGTCGGACCTGATCCGCACTGTCGGATCAGGTCCGACAGACCTTGATAACTAGAGGTCACTATCTTATTTTGTCAATATTTAAATAACTAATTAAACTTTAAAACATACATCTACATCTTATTTTCAGACTAATCTTTTCGTCAAATGTTTTATTATGACTAGCATTTGTTTAGTGTTTAATGCCCCTTTAATATTTCAAGGTTGTGTCTGTAACTGTTAGAGTTAAAAAGTAGGATGCATTGTATCATTGTACTTCTGTTTTGTGCTGCTGTCGCCTTTCATTCCCATACTCACTATTAGTCCTATGACAGCCATCTTTCCTTCTGATATTTTTCCCATTCACTGAAGATAATTTTGACAGTTTTTGTTTTTTCTTGCTGACTTTACTACAAAGCACATTTTTCTCTTAACAGCAGTTTTATAATTATAGAACGTGTTCAACACATCGTAAGAACCTTTTCTTTGCGATACAACACACGTTGGCCTCTAGTTATCAAGCTCCGTACGTACCTGCCTTCGCCGACCCCAATACGCTAGCCTAAGCTCGCCTCACATCGCCGCCGCGGACCTGAATACGTTCGCCAAAGTTATCAATAAAGCTGTCAAAAAGCTGTGCACCAAGTACGGGGCGATGAGCAGTGGACTGTGATAGTTATCACTCATCCGATCTCGCTGCTCTTCGGCTTTTCTACAGCTTTATTGATAAGCTGTCACTAAGCACCCACACTATACTATACTGTTCTACCCCCTATACCGCCGCCCCCGGAGCCCCCCGCAACTAAATAAAGTTATTAACCCCTAAACCACTGCTCCTAGACCCCGCCGCAACTATAATAAATATATTAACCCTAAACCGCCACTCCCGGACCCCGCCGCAACTATAATAAATGTATTAACCCCTAAACCGCCGCTCCCGGACCCCTCCGCCACCTACATAATACCTATTAGCCCCTATCCTGCCCCCCCCTATACCGCCGCCACCTATAATAAATTTATTAACCCCTATCCTGCCAATCCCGTACCCCGCCGCAACTTAATAAATAGTTTAACCCCTAATCCGCTGCTCCCGGACCCCGCCACCACCTATATTAAACTTATTAACCCCTAATCTGCCCCCCCTACACCGTCGCCACCTATAATACATTTATTACCCCTATCCTGCCCCCCCTGTACCGCCGCCATCTATATTAAACTAATTAACCCCTATTCTGCCCCCCCTATACCGCCGCAACCTATAATCAAATTATTAACCTCCTAAACCTAAGTCTAACACTAACCCTAACACCCCCTAACTTAAATATTAATTAAATAAATCTAATTAAATATTACTCTTATTAAATTAATTATTCCTATTTAAAACTAAATACCTATAAAATAAATCCTAAGATAGCTACAATATAACTAATAATTATATTGTAGCTATTTTAGGATTTATATTTATTTTACAGGGAAATTTAAATTTATTTTAACTAGGTACAATAGCTATTAAATAGTTATTAACTATTTAATAGCTACCTAGATAAAATAAAAACAAATTTACCTGTAAAATAAAAACTAACCTAAGTTACAATTACACCTAACACTACACTATCATTAAATAAATTATTCCTATTTAAAATTAAATACTTACCTGTAAAAAAAACTCTATTGTACTTAGTTCAAATAAATACAAAGTTACTTGTAAAATAAATATAAATCCTAAAATAGCTACAATGTAATTATTAATTACATTGTAGCTATTTTAGGATTTATATTTATTTTACAGGTAACTTTGTATTTATTTGAACTAGGTACAATAGTTATTAAATAGTTATTAACTATTTAATAACCACCTAGCTAAAATAAATACAAAATTACCTGTAAAATAAATCCTAACCTAAGTTATAATTAAACCTAACACTACACTATCATTAAATAAATTAAATTAATTAACTACAAGTAGCTACAATTAAAAACAATTAAATAAACTAAAGTACAAAAAAACCCACTAAAATATTACAAGAATTTTAAACTAATTACACCTAATCTAAGCCCCCTAATAAAATAAATAAATAAATAAATAATAAAAGTCCCTACCCTATACTACATTACAAAGTAACCAGCTCTTTTTGTGGGGCATGCCCCAAAGTAATCAGCTTTTTTGCCTGAAAAAAAAATACAACCCCCTCAACATTAAAACCCACCACCCACATACCCCTACTCTAACCCACCCAAACTCTAACCCCCTGAAGATCTCCCTACCTTGAGTCGTCTTCATCCATCCAGGCCGAAGTCTTCATCCGATGGGGCAGAAGAGGACATCCGGACCGGCAGACATCTTCATCCAAGCGGCATCTTCTATCTTCATCCAACCGACGAGGAGCAGCTCCATCTTCAAGACCTCCGGCGCGGAACATCCTTCTCCACCGACGACTACCCAATGAATGAAGGTTCCTTTAAGTGACGTCATCCAAGATGGCGTCCCTCAAATTCCGATTGGCTGATAGGATTCTATCAGCCAATCGGAATTAAGGTAGGAAAAATCTGATTGGCTGATGCTATCAGCCAATCAGATTGAAGTTCAATCCGATTGGCTCATTGGATCAGCCAATCGAATTGAACTTCAATCTGATTGGTTGATAGCATCAGCCAATCAGATTTTTCCTACCTTAATTCTATCCTATCAGACAATCGGAATTCGAGGGACGCCATCTTGGATGATGTCACTTAAAGGAACCTTCATTCGTTGGGTAGTCGTCGGTGGAGAAGGATGTTCCGCGCCGGAGGTCTTGAAGATGGAGCCGCTCCTCGTCGGATGGATGAAGATAGAAGATGCCGCTTGGATGAAGATGTCTGCCGGTCCGGATGTCCTCTTCTGCCCGGATAGGATGAAGACTTCTGCCGGTTTGGATGTCCTCTTCTGCCCCATCGGATGAAGACTTCGGCTCGGCTGGGTGAAGACGACTAAAGGTAGGGAGATCTTCAGGGGGTTAGTGTTAGGTATTTTTAAGGGGGGTTTGGGTGGGTTAGAGTAGGGGTATGTGGGTGGTGGGTTTTAATGTTGGGGGGGTTGTATTTTTTTTCAGGCAAAAGAGCTGATTACTTTGGGGCATGCCCCGCAAAAAGCCCTTTTAAGGGCTGGTAAAAGAGCTGTTTACTTTGTAATGTAGTATAGGGTAGGGACTTTTATTATTTTTTTTTTTTTATTATTTTATTAGGGGGCTTAGATTAGGTGTAATTAGTTTAAAATTCTTGAAATCTTTTTTTATTTTCTGTAATTTAGTGTTTGTTTTTTTTGTACTTTAGTTAGTTTATTTAATTGTATTTAATTGTAGCTACTTGTAGTTAATTAATTTAATTTATTTAATGATAATGTAGTGTTAGGTTTAATTGTAACTTAGGTTAGGATTTATTTTACAGGTAATTTTGTATTTATTTTAGCTAGGTGGTTATTAAATAGTTAATAACTATTTAATAACTATTGTACCTAGTTAAAATAATTTTAAATTTGCCTGTAAAATAAATATAAATCCTAAAATAGCTACAATATAATTATTAGTTATATTGTAGCTATCTTAGGGTTTATTTTCTAGGTAAGTATTTAGTTTTAAATAGGATTAATTTAGTTAATAAGAGTAATTTTTATTTAGATTTATTTAAATAATATTTAAGTTAGGGGGTGTTAGGGTTAGTGTTAGACTTAGGTTTAGGGGTTAATTAGTTTAATATAGATGGCGGCGGTATAGGGGGGGCAGTATAGGGGTTAATAAATTTATTATAGGTGGCGACGGTGTAGGAGGGGGCAGATTAGGGGTTAATAAGTTTAATATAGGTGGCGGCGGGGTCCGGGAGCGGTGGTTTAGGGGTTAAACAATTTATTTAGTTGCGGCAGGGTACGGGAGCGGAAGGATAGGGGTTAATAAATTTATTATAGGTGGCGGCAGTATAGGGGGGCAGGATAGGGGTTAATAGGTATTATGTAGGTGGAGGGAGCGGTGGTTTAGGGGTTAATACGTTTATTAGAGTGGCAGTGGGCTCCGGGAGCGGCGGTTTAGGGGTTAACATGTTTAATATAGGTGGCGGTGGTGTAGGGGGGCAGATTAGGGGTGTTTAGACTCGGGGTACATGTTAGGGTGTTAGGTGCAGACATTTCCCATAGGAATCAATGGGATGTTGGGCAGCAGCGAACATGAACTTTCGTTATGGTGAGACTCCCATTGATTCCTATGGGATCCGCCGCCTCCATGGCGGCGGTTTGAAAACCAGGTACGCTGGGCCGGAAAAGTGCCGAGCGTACCTGGTAGTCATTTGATAACTTCCAAAAGTAGTCAGATTGTGCCGAACTTGCGTTCGGAACATCTGGAGTGACGTAAGAATCGATCTGTGTCGGACTGAGTCCAGTGGATCGTAGCTTACGTCACAAAATTCTACTTTTGCCGGTGTGTAGGGCTTGATAACTAAGGCGAATCAGCCTCGCCACAAATACACTGCAGAATTCCAGCGTATTTGAGGTTGACGGCTTGATAACTAGAGGCCATTGTGTCATTTCTAAAACCATAAGGCATCTTTCTTTGCACTGCTAATTTTCATTGTGCAGCAAATAATATTTTACAATGTTTTATAACACTTTATTAAAGGGATA